>NW_028241789.1:0-55822 GCF_964263255.1 Lissotriton vulgaris
TGCACAAATCAGTCTGGTGCCATACAATTGTTTATGTTATCCAGCAAATGAACAGTTCCTACTGAAAAGTGGAAACCATACTACATAAATGTAGCATCCTAAGCCTTCTGACGAGAGAGATCACGTGCAAACACTGTTCCTATCTCCATCTTGTTACTGCTTATTCCAAACGTTTAGGCTGAAAAGAAGGCAACTGTATGGCAAAGATGGGTAAATAAGCGTATTGGCCAAGAAAGAGTGAAGTAGGCACCTGTCAGCATCTTTCTCTCTGTAAAACTGCCAGCAGTCAAACAAAGCATGGAATCCTAGAACAGTTCATAGTTCAACGAATCGTGCAAAGTGGAAACAAGCATAATAACGGCCTAGCTCTATTATTGACTGGGTGGCATTACAGCGCCATGTTTGCACAGTGCCTGTGATGAAACCAGTCAAATGTTTGAGCTGTAACAGATGTGCTAATCTGACACAGTGCAACATGGCTATTTATAAGGTTCACAGAAATCTTACCTCATGACTTTTAATGATGTTGAATTTTACTTGTGATTCTTTATGAATGGCTTTGAAACGGGGCAAGATGGCCGCTGAGGGCTTCAGCGAGTAAGTCGCACACTTCACTTCTCCCTACCACTGGTTAGATGGATGGCTGAATTAATGGTGGAACCTGGCTTGGAAAAGAATACTTTTTGGCACTCCATACAGCTTCAATGCGACAGCAACCCCAGGAAAAGCGGATATATATTCAAAGAGTTAAGTGCAACTAAACGAGTTGCTTTGATTTTCTGGAGGAATTTTACAGCAAACACCAGGCTGATTTTGAGATCCTGGTTCAGAATGCCGCCTAGGCTACAGCGGGTAAATGAGGCTAAGGACGGCAAAGACAGCAAAAGCGGAAAGCTTATTGAAACAGATGCTAACAAAGGTCAAATTTTCAAAGAGAAAGCCAAGTCTGATACAAAAACGGAAACAAAGACGGATACAAAAGTATCACTGAATGCTGCCCAGAAAAGCGGAGCTATCTCTAAGAAATCAACCCTGAAGAAGCCAGGCTGTGATAATTCAGTTATAGCTTCGGCGAAGGAGATTGGAAACAATAAAAAAAAAAAAGAAAGTACAATGGGGGCGTGGCCGAGCGCGAAGCGAGATGGCCGCTTAGGCTGTGAGCTCCGCTCGCCGCGGCACAAATCCTGGAATTATCCTGCCTTCCCCCACTTGCTCCAGCTTGGCGCTACTCTTCCGCGGCGTCGGAAGGTCCGGGGAGTTACTGGCCGAAATTTTGGGGCTCAACGATACTGGCACCCCCCTTTTCTGATTTCTGCCTCCTGAGCCGAGACGGAGTCGGGCAACTGACCGAGGGGCCGGATGCGGACGCCGGTTGTAGAGGACACCGGAGACCGCGGCTGTGCAGGCCGGGACATTCAGGGGCCCGACATGCTGCTTACGACATTGGAGCTGAACGGATGAGCGCGAGACCGAGCGCAACACCAGAAGCAGACGCACACATTAAGGAGTCCGCGTTATCGGCTTGTGAGGCCGTCCCTTTGTTCTCGGAGCTGCTTGTACAGCTTGGCTGCTCGGAGATGGGACGCCATTTTGAAGCAGACTTTGCTTTGTGTAACCTGTTTGTAGAAGCAAGCCCTATGCACTGTGTGTCCCGGATCCCATTGGTACGAGGATCGGTAATCCTGCAGTGGTTATCCTGAGCATCACGACCCCGTACCACAAAGCGCGACTGTCGCCAGCGTCTCCCGTGGGCTGCTCGAGGTCTATGATGGCGCTACTGTGTGGGGTTACGAGCTTGGACTGGCCTCGCAAGATGGAGCCCTCGGCTCGACACATCCTCATTGCATTGGACTCCCTCCATGTTGCTTGGGTAAGGGGAGCCGAAGACCTCGATAGATGGCTGGACGCCATTATAGCTCTGCTGATGGATGAGAGCCCCGCTGATCCGACGAAGAGGTGGGCCACAGACTTTGCTATGCGGGAGATGGGTATGGCGGCTATCCCTCCACGGGTGGTCCTGTTGGGGACCCTGGCCATAGATGGAGGCGGCTTCGAGCCAGCCGATTGCGTTAATGTGACTCTGGGACCTGAACCTACGTTGCAGGCGGATCGCTTCCATGGAATTGCTCCTGTGACCATTGAATCCGATCTGCCCTTATTGAGTTGCGACTTGGTGAGGTGGCCTAGTACTTTGTTGATGTTCTTAAACGTTTGGAAAGTTTGGTTTCTCAGCCTCTGGATGGCGGGATCACCCGTGCGGCTGGTTTTGCCTTGCTTGCCTTGCCACCCTGATCCTTTTAAGTATTGCACTACCAACTTTCTGTGGCCACGCTTGGATGGAAGGGTCAGAATTGGTCAGGGGTGAACTCTTCCTCTCGATATCGTAGGATGGATACCCGGTTGCCCATTTTGATGTGGACGCTTTGCTGAACTATACTACGACGCCGCCATTGCTTGTTGACCTGCGGGTCTGTATGTGATCGAGTCTGAGCTGCTTTGTGCGAGTGGATTGGGGCAGGAGTGTGGTTGTGTTGACTCTCCCCCGTCTTTTCCCTTATGTGGGTATTCTTGGGGCGACAGGCACGTTAGTAAGGGGGGGAGGGCCGTAGCCTCTTCAACGTGCAGGGTGGGGGGGATGGGGCTCATTTTTTTTTTTTTTTTCCTTTTCTTTTTGGTTCTATGGCCTTTTCTTCTTGTTCTTTTTCTTCTTTCTCTTTTTCCTTCCTTATATATCTTGGGTCAGACCAGGGGTTGGGGTTGGTTCTTCCCGGGATGATTTTTGCGCTTTGCGTCTATGTCTTTATCACATGGTTTATTGTCTTTATGACCACGAAATCGATTTTACTGCATAGTTACTGAATGATTACATATCTTGCTCTTCCTTCCCTTTTTTACTACTGTCTGAGGGCGCATATCCTGATACGCTTTTTCCCAAGTAATGATTGCCTTTCTATATGTCGACAGATTCTTCTTGTTACTGCTATAGAATGATCCCTCTCATATCCTATCATATCGTAGACAAACTAGACTGCAACTCAGGTGGTGCTATATTGATTGGGCGGGCGCTAACCAGGGCGACATGTGCTTCTGCGCTTTTTTATCTTTATCGTAATGATTTGCCCCAGTGTTTTGATAACGATGTTTCACTTGTGATATCCTGTTATGTGGCTCGCCCACTCAACTATCCAGTCTGACTTTAGGACGAATCGTCAAAATTATAAAACGAAACCTCTTTATCCTTTTCCTGTGGCTCCTTGCCAGTCCATCGTGGTGCTGTTATTTTTGTCAACTATTGAAGCGCAAGGTACCTTGGTTGTATATTGTCATAGCGGCCGGCCCGTAGGGGTTGTAGGCAGACGCTGTGTACTGTGTTTACGATAAATAAAGGTTTTAAAAAAAAAAAAAAAAGAAAGTACAATGCGTCAGCCCTCAGTTACGGAGAGCTTTTCAGGCGTACCTTTGAATCCAGGCGGAAGCAGCGGTGGTGGCAAGTTTGGGTACAAGACTGATGTCCTCCCGGTGTCTGCTGCTACAACTGCTGGCGGGAAAACAGGGCTTGTCAGTGAAGCCCATAGCTCGGCTCCGGTAATGGGAGGGAAGGCTGAAACGGGCGCCAGCGCCAGCGCTAGCGCTGGGACGGAGGTTGCTAAGCAACAATGCGAAAGACCCGATGTGGTGAAGCCGGCTGAGGCGATGCCTGCTACCACCGCTAGCATTGCAGGAGAGACGAACGAAGGAGCTGCAGCAGGTGAGAACAGAGCAGAGGCCGCTTCTGACCCTGCACAATCTCTGAATCCTATGCAACCAGGAAAGCATATTGCGCTGCACAAGGCCTGTAGCGGGTTGATTGATAATAGAGCTCTGAGTACACATTTGCCGGATGAAGATAACTGTATGATACAAACCACTGATTCAAATACAGGATTGGTGAGAGGATTGGCAACAGACTCAGATATACAAGTATTGCCTCGAGAGCAAATGGGGATAAATGAAAGAGTGGCTGATACTTTAGTATGGGCGAATGAAGCGGATTCAAATATGGAAAGAGAAGGAGTTAAATCAGGTGGTGAATCTTCTGCTTCTGCTTCCAACTCTATTGATCTACACATTATGTCTGAGGCGGCCTCAGCAGAAAGGTTTTATTCGGTTGAGGAAGACTCCCAGTCACAATCACTACCCACAGGAGAGAGCTCCGATGAGTCAACTGGGAGAGACACAGGTAGTAGCTCTCCGGTCCAGAAATTCACTCAGAAAAAACGTTTAGCCAAAAGAAAACCCTCTTCAGCAAGTAGTACCACTGACCCTACCAAGAAGTTAGCCTGGGATTATTCTACCACCACATTTTCCTTTGTAGAGCAGGATAGCCCAATGATTGGAGAACAGGGATCTTCGCAGTCTATACAACCCCCAGTTACTTTGGATTTATTATTTAATACTCTGAAATTAATGCAATCCGAGGCTAGAGGGGAAAGTAGGAGAGCTAGGCATGAGTCAAGAAAGGTTCAGAACAAACTGAGGAAAATAAGTCAAAGACAGGACGAGATGGTGTAAAGGGTGGCCCACGTGGAGGAAAGAACTGGGAAAGTGGAGGATGATTTGCGAGAGATGAAATCGTATAAGGAAGAACATCAGAAGGTGGCTGAAGATGTAAACTGGAAACTGGAGGACTTTGAGAATAGACAGCGTCGAAATAACATCAGACTGCTAGGAGTAGAAGAAGGACTGGAAGGGGGGGAAATTAGAATGTTTGTTGTAAATCTGCTAAAAGGTGCTTTCCCAGAACTAACAACATGGCAATGGGAATATGAAATTCAAAGGGCCCATCGCTTTCCGTTTTTCAAAAGAGGGCAGGAAGGAGCCCAAGGGGGGAAACCAAGGGCAATTTTGATTTTTGTTGGGAATTTTCTTTTGAGACAGTTGATCCTGGATAAGGCCAAACCTGAGTCAAGAAAGACATTTAACAATGTTACGTTTTTTGCAAGGCCCGATTTTTGCCATGCTACAGTAGAGCGTAGATGGAGATTGAGGCAATTGATACCGATTATACAGACCCTGGGCTCAGAAGCTTACCTACTGTATCCTGCTAAGTTGAAAGTAGTAACCAAAAGTCAGGTTAAGTTTTTCTTTTCTGAAATCAAAGCAAAGGCCTACATGATTGAAGTTTTGGGGTACAAGGAGGGATAACTAGAATAATGAGGCTGGATATTTGACATAGAGGCGGTATGAAGGTGGGGAGGAGTGGCGACTGCTGATTCCCTGGCGTTCACACATAGGTCATGCGTGACCTATTTGCCTGTAGGGGAGGGTGGGGGAGGGGTAGCTCGGGGTGGGGAAGGGGGGGACCAAAAGGAGGGGGGAGAAAATGGCACACATCATGCGTAGCAGTATACATACAGAGATCTAGTAAGAGTCTGGTACTGCTTTTAAGTATAAGGTGGAACAAGGAAATAAAGAAAGAAAATGGAAACTGGGAGAGAAAGATGGTTCTGATTTTTGATTTTTTTTAATGGCTTGCCGAATTATTTCAATGAATGTGTGCGGTCTTAATGACCTCCAGAAGAGATTACGGGTCTCTGCTTTTTGTATGGTGAGGAAAATTAAATTTTGGCCATGTTGTGTTCCCTAGCGCGTACCCCACCGACTCCATGTACCAGCTTAAAGTGCATGTAACTTCCCTCCTGTGCCAGCTATGAAGACGCAAATACATTTGCGTCCACCGTTAACTTGTCCTCTTTCAGATCCACCATGAATGGATTATATAGTCCGTTCCTAAGTATGCTATGCCACCGTCTTTTTGTAGTGCACTTTTCGTATTTTTCCTGCTCTAGCAAGAGTAGGCCCTGAATTCCTGCCATCTGAACCTCTTTTGTGGCTCCTGACTCTGCCCAGGCTACCTCTGTACTCGTGAACTCTGTCCTACTTTCAGCGCGGCCCCTCGCGCTCAGCTCATGCCTGCTTTCTGCCAAGACTGACTATAACCTTCGAGTTATCTGTTCCGCTCCTCGAGAATACATTCCTGCCTACTAGATCCTGTAAACATCCTCTCCAGCTGCAGAGCCAAAGGGCCGACCTGTCTTAATGCAAGTAATTCACAGCCTCTGTTGCCATGCTTCCATGGAAGGCCCCGTGCCCCCACGCTTCACATGTAGACACTCAGGCGCTTATACACGCATCCACAGTTAGCATAGAATAGCTTCTGCCCTAGAGACCTTTCCGCCCAGATAGTATAGTTCCTAAACACCAGATATCAGATATGATAGAAGTACAAGTTGATCTGACATGCCAGACTTCTGTCTCTTTCCGTCAGTGTAAATGTCAAGTCCCCTGCACCCCGTCAATCACACGTCATGCAGCTGCGCGCGCATCCAAGCTTCCGATTTCTGCTGACATTGCAACATTCTGTTAGCACCACCCCTTGGTGCCACCCACTTGCGTCACCTATCAGTGACGTTTCTAGCACACACCTCTGGTTCACGCCTAGTTTACGCCTCTTGATGATGTACTAGTACCACGTGTATACTGTTATCTTGTCTTCTCTCAGCTGTTACGCCTCTTACATTGATTCCTATGGTGTAATTCAAGTATATAAGCTATGTAATGTCAATAAAGTTCAGCGCTCATCTATCCTTTCTGACACCCCTGTGGTGGTCAGAACATGATATCCTGATTCCTTTATGAGGAATAAAACCCTTAGAAACTCTAACACCACGGACTCTGTTTTCTTTCATTCCGATTGAGTTATTATTGATTACGTACTTACCTGCATAGAAATTAAGAGAGTAAATTAATTATTTACGTCATTTTGGCGCCCGAATAGGGACCCCTCCCCCACCTCACGCGCCGGTTGGTGCGTTGCAAATTCTGCCCCCTGCCATCAGTTAGACGGAACACACGTGTACTGGCAGGATTTCCTGCATCTCCCTCTGACCCACGGAGGTGACGAAGACTGCGATCAGTGCCCAGACGAGGCGGTGAGGAGTGCGGAGGATCCCGACCAGAGCCCAGCCGAAAGAAGCAAGGTCCGAGGTGTGAAGAGGCCCACCAGTTTTCCGAAGTTTTCCGAAGTTTTCCGACATTTCCCGAAGTTTTCCGAAGTTCCGAGTCGAGTCCAGTCGAGTTTTCCGAGGCCTTCTGTTTCCGTGCTTCCCGGTGAGTACCATTGCTGGGTCGTATCTAGACGGGTTTGGGTACGCAAGTCCGGTCTGCACTGTTTTTAGGCAGTGTATCTGTACTGTTTAGCAGTATATCAAGTATTCCGAATTTTTGCACTGTTACACCAGTGTATCCGTACTGTTGAGCAGTACATACAGTATAGGGGGGTAGTCATGTATGTTTTCAATGTTTCTATGTGATTAATGTCGTGGTATGAATGTGACTGTTAAAACGTGTATTATTGTGTTTCTCGTATAATCTAGCTGTCAGCTGTCAGGAGTATTAAGAAATAAAGATCTAGCGTTCAGTAATAAGTAAATAAGATGCCGTTCTTCAACAAATTAAAACAGATAGGAACTAGGAAAGGGTTACTGGAGGAAGAAATTCCTATCCCCCCTAGGGACACTCCTGGCAATTTTATGTACCAGAAACACGGCATAGATGCCATATTATATCTAGATTTATGGGCCGATTACACCAAACACCTAGACGAAAGACACAGATGGCCTGTTACCGGAACGTGGGATGCCGAGTGCATCATGAGGGTAGAAGAAGCATTATGGAAAAAGAAAGCTAGACAATCTCAGAAGGACGCCATAGAATTTTGGCGTAAGGAATCACGTAAGCGTGCTGACAAAGCACTCCGTAGAGAGGATAGACTTAAAGAATCAGATAAAGAACAGGAAAACGAATTAGTTACTGAAGGGATCCGAGTAAAAACAGAACAAATAGACCGTGCCCGAAATAATCTTGTAAACGGTATGTATCTTGCAGCAGATGGCACATCTGAAACTGAATCAGAGATACCGAAAAACTTACCGACACCATTAGTTCCAACTAAAGTAATGCATAAAACTACTAAAGACATATTCCTGAATTCGTACCTAGAGGATGTAGCACCAGCTTATACCAATCTGCCTGTTCGTGCCCTGCCTACTGACAGGGATGGGGGTGGCACTGCGCCCCCAGATAATGTTCCGCCGGTACCGCGACAGACCTCCTCTGTTCCGATAGCTCCGCCACTTCCCGTACTCAAAACAGACCTACCGAAACCAGTCCTACCTGATCTTACTAAACGACAAATTCAGACTCAGATCCAGACTCCGCGGAGAGATAATGCTCAAGCATCCGCCTCAGGAGGTGCGACAGCGGGTCTACAGACCCCGCCACCGACACACAGATTAAACTTAAGGGACACGCAGAATCCTTTCCAGTCTCCCCACTTATCCCGGCTTGAAGCATTTAAAGAGAAGATGTCAGTTTGCAGATATGATCCAGTACCTGGAAAAGACGATTTAATGATATTAGCATCACTACGATTAAGATCTGCCACCGATAGCTTGTTATGCTATGTAGGAATGCAGGAACTTCTCGACAGAATATATAAGTTTATACAGACCGGGAAAGACCCCGACAGTGTCAAAGCTGCCATGCATAAACAGAAAGTTGACATTCAAGCACAGATATTACGATTTTTTATAAATTGTTTAATAAGAGAACGAGACAGGCCCGGGACAGATCAAAGTGAATTAGACGCATTAAACAAGTGGGGTCAAAATATAGCCGAAGGAAAGCATGATAAAGGGGCTTGCATAGCCAGTATGTCCCAGAAAATTAGAAAGGCAGTATTGACTGCACACCAGGAAGAGAATGATAAAGCTTCCTCCGAGGAGGAAGATGAACATGACGCACCAGGAAGGTCTACAGATACTATAGCATATGTAGGTAGGGGAGCCTACCTTAGGAAAGGTGTCCGTCCAGAAAGCAAGAGAGTTCTTTTCTCTGCTTTAACAAATCCGAATTCTTCTGAACATCAGTTCCAGGAAACTGATAAAAGGCTTCGAGACCGAGTGGGGTACCATGTACTCAATTCTATGGATGAACAGGAACTAGCCCGGTCAGCCGTGTTATGGGCCGAAAACCCAGACATATATAATGATGACACGTTAGTACAGACATTCCTGAACCTTTCCCCGGAAGAGCAGAAAATAGCAGGTGTATACATGATTCAGCACCTCCTCATCAAGTTCAGAAACCATCATTCTGATCCAGGTCCCTTACATGAAACATTAGAAGCACTACTCATGGATAGATGGAGAGGTTTTAGTACCAAATTAATACAAATAATTCTAGAACAACGACGTAAGTATAACACCTTCATAAGTCCTGAATATGTTCCCGCCCCGCCTCCAGAAAGAAAAACGTACCACATGCAATGCGGTGGTAGCATTGAAAGTCAGAACCCCTTACGAGAAGTGCATCCAGTTATGGGTGAGGACCAACGCTTGAAGCGTGTGTATGTTCACACACCACTGACTAAGTTAGAACTGTTAGAAATGAAGAAATTAGTTCCGTGCCATGATAAAGACCCTGCAGGTTTTCATAGAGAGCTTAAAGACATGTTACTGATGGGAGATTACACGTATGATGATATTATGAAAATGTTAAAAGTACTGTTGCCCACGGGCATTTACGAAAAATTAAAGGAGAAGGATTGGGAGGTAGGAGAGTCAAAGATAGCATGGGCAGAAATAGACGACGAAGAAAGCAAACGAGTCCCAGGGGTAGGCCTTGGGGATAAGACTAAAGCATTACCAGGTTTAATAGTACAGGTTTTGCCAAGATTATTGACAACAAGAAAGGAAGATTGGGACGCAATTTCGTCCTGTAAACAGAAACAAGATGAAGATACCAGTGACTTTTATTCAAGATTCGAGAAATGTTTCATTATAAATAGTGGTCTAAAAACTAGTAGTGAGTCATATCCGCACCTTTTTGTAACAAAACTAGTAGAGAATGCCCTACCATTAGTCAAAAATAGAGTGTACAAAGTTGAAAGTACTTGGCAGGCAAATACGCCATCTCAGATGTTACAAATGTTACAATATCACCAGAACAGAATTAGGGAAGAACAAGATCAGGAACAGAAACGTATGAAAGACACGAAAATGAAAATGTTAGTAGCTCAGACGATTCCAGCCGACGGTCATAGAAAAGGTGGGGCCCAGACCAATCATTCTGCCGCTCCCGTTAAAGGGACATGTAATTATTGCAAGCAGCCAGGTCACTACGTACATGAATGTCCAGTCCTGAAACATAACATCGAGACAGGTAAAACTAAAGAAAGACCGCGTCCGCCTAGACATGAACAGGGTCATCAACAGACCTCACAGAACGAACAGCCAATGCAGAATACACAGCCTATGCATGATCAGTCCCATACAGTACAGACAGTAGCAGTACCGCAGCCACAGCATGCTCAGACACAGCCCGCTGCCGCAACTCGGCAAGTATCACAACAGATGTACCAGTATGCCCAGTCAGCATATCCAGATTATCAGCGTTATACATGAAACAGCCTAGGGAGGGAAAGTGATTTGCCTCTTATTGAAATTCCTGTAGATCAAGAAGGTCCTTATGTACACAGTCATGTATTAGGAAAAGACAGAAAGTTTTTAATTGACACAGGGGCAAGTCGCACTACCATCAGTCACAATGAAGTCCCAGGGGCACCCCTCTCAGGCTCACAAAATGTTTCCCTTGGTTTTTCAGGACAGCCTATTGTAAATGAAGTATCGGAACCAGTACCACTAGCTGTGGGTCCATTATCTCGAGTTACAGATTTGTTGCTTACGAAATCATGTCCAGAAAATCTGTTAGGAATTAAAACGCTGAAGGCTCTAGGAGCTATAATATGCTGTTCCCCAGAGGGAGTCAGACTCTTTCTACGGGATTTCAAGGGTCATTATGTTCTACGTGACTTTGATGTCAGATTGAAAAATGTACCAGATCACTTATGGGCAAAAGGCCCAGCTGATGTAGGTTGTATGCATATCACACCATACCGTGTTACACTCAAGACAGGAGTTGTTTTACCCAGAATCAGACAATACAAGTTACCACCCGATGCTGTAGTGGCTTTACTGAAAATAATTGAAGAGCTTATTGCCCAGGGAGTGGTCGTAGAGACCGACTCCAATATCTGTAATTCACCCATCATTCCAATTCTTAAACGTACAGACCGCAATGCACCGCCAGTATATCGGCTGGTGATTGACCTTCGAGAACTGAACAAATGTATTGTACCACAGTATCCTGTGGTCCCCGATATCTCCTCCCTATTGACTGCTATTGATTCAGAAGCAACGTTCTTTACTGTAATCGATCTCAAGAACGCTTTCTTCAGTGTACCTATTGACCCGGAGAGCCAGTATCTCTTCGGATTCAGTTTAAATGGACGAAGTTTCAAATTTTCCCGCGCACCTCAAGGATTTACAGAAAGCCCCAGCATCTATAGTCAAGCACTGAAAAGACAACTAGATTGTATCCAAATGCCAGTTAATACCGCTTTACTGCAATACGTCGATGATCTACTGATCACCGCACGAAGTGAGCCGGAATGTGAACAAGCATCTCTGACAGTTTTACATTTCCTGGCCGACAAGGGACACAAGGTGTCTCCTTCGAAGCTACAATTCTGTGTTCAGCAAGTTGTGTACTTGGGTCACTTGCTGTCCAAAGTGGGGAGACAGCTCACTCCCGATCGCATTCAGTTAATTGTAAACATGCCACGACCCCAGACACAAAAGGAAGTGCGGGCCTTCATAGGCCTCACCTCGTACTGCAGACAATGGATTCCTCAATATGCATTTCTAGCTAAACCACTCATCCAGTTAACGACACAGGAGGCAGCGACTTCGACTGTCCTCCCTTGGACTCAGGAACATACACAAGCCTTTGAGGAATTAAAGAAAGCTTTATGCCAAGCGCCAGTTTTAGCAACACCATGTTACAGCAAACCGTTTACACTTTTTGTTACAGAACGTGACGGTACAGCGTTGTCTGTCCTCACTCAAGATCAAGCAGGTTCACATAAGCCTTGCGCTTATTTTTCAAGTACATTGGATTCAGTAGCACAGGCACTCCCTGCATGTTTAAAGTCAGTAGCAGCAACAGCGTTAGCAATCAGACAAAGCGACTCAATTGTTTTAGGTCATCAGTTAACTGTACAAGTTCCACATTCCGTAGAGGTTCTGTTAAACAGAACCCAGACTCAACACTTGACTATAGCACGACTGACAGGTTACGAATTGACATTATTCCAGCCACACATAGAAATCAGGCGCTGCAGTATCCTGAACCCAGCAACACTGTTACCTACAGTTATGATAGATCCAGCTCCACATGATTGCATAGAGATCATTAATGCAGTAACAAAGCCCAGACGAGATTTAACAGATGTTCCATTGACAAATCCAGACCTGACACTTTATGTGGATGGTTCATGCATGAGAACAAGTACAGGAGAGTTAGTGGCCGCGTATGCCGTGACCACTGAAACTGAAGTTAAAGAAACACACCGTATTGATACACTGTCTGCTCAAGCGGCAGAGCTCATCGCTCTGACCCGAGCCTGTATTCTAGCCAAGAACAGAAATGTCAACATATACACTGATTCCCGTTATGCGTTCGGAGTCGTACACGACTTCGGCATGCTCTGGCAAGAAAGAGGTTTTCTGACCTCTCATGGTACAAAGATACAGCATGGTCCTCTCATTCAAGCACTGTTAGAAGCAATACATCTGCCTTCAGCCATATCAGTCATGAAGTGTAAAGCACACACTAAAGCCACAGATTCTGTTTCCCAGGGTAACGACCTGGCAGATCAGACAGCAAAACATACAGCACTGACTCACACTCAGACAACTGACACAACAAAGACAACAGATCCGACAAACTGTATGACAGTCAGAGATCCCACACTAGATGTTATTGACATTCAGACACATGCCACTCCAGAAGAAATAAAGAAATGGATCGAACTAGGAGGGATCCAGACAGATCAAGGTTGGATGACGAAGGGAAAATCTACATGGTTTCTCCCTGACTCTATGGTTCAAGTCATGATAAATACAGCACATAGTCCTGCACATCTAGGAGAGAAAGCAATGCTAGACAGTTTGCAAAATCTCTGGAACAATAAACACTTACGAGCAGCAGCAAAACAGAAAGTGCGTACTTGCATGATCTGTTGTCAGTTCAATCCAGGTAAAAGCGTCCCTGTAGAGCAAGGTGGATTTCATCCTCCCGATCACCCTTTTGAAGTCCTCCAGATGGATTATATCCAGATGGACCGTTGTCGAGGATTTAAATATGTTCTCGTAGTTGTCTGTGCTCTGTCCCGCTGGACCGAAGCATACCCAGTCCCAGATTACACTGCTCCGACCACTGCCAAACAGTTGGTTCGTGAATTCTTCCCACGATACGGCATGCCTCGTGTCGTGTACTCAGATAACGGTCAGCCATTCTCATCCGAATTAATGAAACAAGTTTCCTTGTTACTGGGATACCAGTGGAAGTTCCATTGTGTCCGACATCCAGAAGCAGCAGGCCTTGTAGAAAGGCATAATCAGACATTAAAGATCCGCCTTGCCAAAATATGTCAGGAAAAAGGGGTCGACTGGATAGTCGCCCTGCCAGTGGCACTATTCTATATGAGAATGGTCGCCCATTCGAGATCAGGGCTATCCCCGTACGAGGTGGTCTTTGGAAGACCACCGAATATGTGGGGGACGCCCATTCCTAAAAAGATTACTGATGTTGATTCTAATATGTTGACAGATTACCTTGCCTCCTTGATGTCTGCACTCCAATCATGTCGTTCACAGGTTGCCGCAGCCTTCCCTGACAACACTGATGTGAAGCCGCATGACGTCCGCCCCGGGGATACTGTTCTCGTCCGCAACTTCGACAGAAAAAGTCCGTTGGAGCCCCGCTGGAAGTCTCCGAAGACCGTTCTTCTTACTACAAGGACCGCAGTCAAATTGGAAGGCAGAAAGGGGTGGGTCCACCTAAGCCATATCAAAACATTCCCAGGACTGAAACCGGAACAAGACACACCCACCCCCACCAAAGACTGTGTTCCCAAAGACTTTACCGAATCCGAACGAGAAAAGACTCCTCAAGAACAATACCGCATGAAATTACGATCTAGCAAGTCAGACAGTTTAATTGTTTAAGTCCTCCCCTAGGTGAATCGGTTAAATAGTTTCTGACATGTATCCCCTAGATCGAGATAGAGAGAGAGAAGCAAAGAAACGTACATATTGCAAATCACTCCGTAGTCACTGCATAGTGACACTAATAATAATGTTTATTCTCAGTGTTCTAATTATTATTGCTAGCATCCTATTACCTATCTACTATCCTATTTTCAAGCGTGAACAATCTGCTTACAATGTCTCTGCTGAACACACTTTTAGTGAGTTACCTCCTCATGAGCTTTCCTACAGACTCGCGCTGCGCAACAACACATTCATTAGTATGTTACATCATTCTCATCAAACTAACAATGCTACAAATTGCTGGATATGTGGCCGACTCCCTCCCTACCAGAATTACAAGGGAGCCCTGCCTCTCTTTCCGTACCCGTTCTCTCACAATGGCTCCTGCGGAGCATGGTTTAAGATAATTAATTCTTTAGATCCCGACATTGCTGTTTTCGATGGGGGTTGGGTTTGGGGAAACCTGAACTTGGTCCTACTAGACGTCTGTTACCCGGATAAGGAGGGACTCCCCACTAGAATAGGAACTGATCTAGAAAATGAAGTGTATGGATTAGGTAATTATACAATTAGCCTTATGATTCTTACTGTCGAATCCGAAGCCACACCAGTTCTACCTATTATGTCAGTACTGCCAGTCACTGGTGAATTATGTATAAAGAAGAAAGGTTCAGTACACTTAGGTCATAGTAAATGCACTACTGTGGTCGAATTCAGTGATCATGGAAAATCATCTTTCAAAGCTATCAGTCATTCCTACTTTGTTTGTGGTCATACCGCATACATTCGTCTACCTCCAGATTGGGATGGTACCTGCTACATTGCATTCCTTCTGCCACCTGTTTTTCTAGCTCCTCCTGATTACCACAGAAATAGCAATCTAGTAAAAAATAGACCCAGAAGAGATGTCCCACTTGTCGACTACACAGAAACGGCATGGGAACAGTACACCGATTTTAATAAAGGATTCTTCTTCTTTTTAGGACCTGTTCAGAATAGTAAATTAATACGCAGATTAACTAGAACACTTGAAGCCGTAGTAAATGAAACTACCTCCGCCTTAGGTAACTTAACAGAAGAGCAGTCCGCTATGCGGGTTGTTGTCCTTCAGAATCGTCTTGTAATTGACGTCATCTTGGCAGATAGAGGTGGAGCCTGTAAGGTCATCGGGTCAAGCTGCTGTGTTTTCATTCCACAAAATGCACCATCTGTATATCAAGCTATCACCCGTCTTCATAAAATTGCAAATCAGATACATCAGAATCCAGGCACCTGGACTTGGTCCGGTTGGTTCTGGACAACGTTAACAGCTTGGGGATGGAAGATCCTATCCTTCCTAGGCATTGGCCTAGTCCTAGTATTCAGTTGCTGCCTGTGCCTGCAGTGCGGGCCAGCGATTTGTGGACTGTGTGCCACCTCTTGCATTGAACATTCCAGTTTTCACTCAAAACGTAATCGAAAGAAAGAAGAACAAATGATGTTACAAGAACAGACTGATCGATTCATGAGGATCGATATTTCATGAAGGGTCCGTAGGGAACAAGGAGGGAATGAGGAAAATTAAATTTTGGCCATGTTGTGTTCCCTAGCGCGTACCCCACCGACTCCATGTACCAGCTTAAAGTGCATGTAACTTCCCTCCTGTGCCAGCTATGAAGACGCAAATACATTTGCGTCCACCGTTAACTTGTCCTCTTTCAGATCCACCATGAATGGATTATATAGTCCGTTCCTAAGTATGCTATGCCACCGTCTTTTTGTAGTGCACTTTTCGTATTTTTCCTGCTCTAGCAAGAGTAGGCCCTGAATTCCTGCCATCTGAACCTCTTTTGTGGCTCCTGACTCTGCCCAGGCTACCTCTGTACTCGTGAACTCTGTCCTACTTTCAGCGCGGCCCCTCGCGCTCAGCTCATGCCTGCTTTCTGCCAAGACTGACTATAACCTTCGAGTTATCTGTTCCGCTCCTCGAGAATACATTCCTGCCTACTAGATCCTGTAAACATCCTCTCCAGCTGCAGAGCCAAAGGGCCGACCTGTCTTAATGCAAGTAATTCACAGCCTCTGTTGCCATGCTTCCATGGAAGGCCCCGTGCCCCCACGCTTCACATGTAGACACTCAGGCGCTTATACACGCATCCACAGTTAGCATAGAATAGCTTCTGCCCTAGAGACCTTTCCGCCCAGATAGTATAGTTCCTAAACACCAGATATCAGATATGATAGAAGTACAAGTTGATCTGACATGCCAGACTTCTGTCTCTTTCCGTCAGTGTAAATGTCAAGTCCCCTGCACCCCGTCAATCACACGTCATGCAGCTGCGCGCGCATCCAAGCTTCCGATTTCTGCTGACATTGCAACATTCTGTTAGCACCACCCCTTGGTGCCACCCACTTGCGTCACCTATCAGTGACGTTTCTAGCACACACCTCTGGTTCACGCCTAGTTTACGCCTCTTGATGATGTACTAGTACCACGTGTATACTGTTATCTTGTCTTCTCTCAGCTGTTACGCCTCTTACATTGATTCCTATGGTGTAATTCAAGTATATAAGCTATGTAATGTCAATAAAGTTCAGCGCTCATCTATCCCTTCTGACACCCCTGTGGTGGTCAGAACATGATATCCTGATTCCTTTATGAGGAATAAAACCCTTAGAAACTCTAACACCACGGACTCTGTTTTCTTTCATTCCGATTGAGTTATTATTGATTACGTACTTACCTGCATAGAAATTAAGAGAGTAAATTAATTATTTACGTCAAAGGCATTAAATCCAGATTTGATCTGTCTCCAGGAGACCCACGTTGAGGGAGGCAAAGGTTTTTTGTTAGGGCAGTTGGGGTTTGAAGTATTAGCGTATACTAAACAAGCCTCAAAAACACGGGGGTGGCAATTTTGGGTAGGGGGAGAGAGTGCACAGTGATTAGGAATAAGGTAGACATGTGGGGAAGATGGGCCATTGTGGAAGTAGTGTTCAGAGGAGCTAGATTTACTTTGGTATCGGTCTACGGTTCAACGTGTGATGAACCAGACATATTTGAATTTTTGGATCAGGAATTGACAACCTGGGTGGAACCTATCATTTGCTGTGGGGATTTCAATATTAATCGCCCTGCTAGTGTAGAGCTACAAAGGGATTACGGTTATACTGGGCGTAAGAAGAGGGTACATAAGGCAATAGTAGATTTGGCTGCACATAACGCATTATCAGATGTATGGGCAAATTTAAATCCAATGAGTGACGGGGATACTTTTTTTTCAGCACCCCACAGAATTACTGTTAGATTAGACTATTTCCTAATTTCTAAGGTTTTGCTATCCAATGTATGTATTAGAAAGCTACCACGTCTGATGTCAGATCATAATCCATTGTTACTGACATTGAATCTCAATGGCATTACTAGAAAAGCTTATAAATGGTCATTTGAAAGGGCGCTGTTAAAAGATGAGAGTTATTGTAAACATATGGAGAAGTGGATAACCGAATTCTGGTTTAATAACAAGGGTAGCTCAAGCAGCGGTAACATCTGGGATGCCTTCAAAGCAGGGATCAGAGGTGAGACAATTAGTTTTACAACATTTAGACAGAAGAGTGAAAGAGAGAAGACAGAACAGCAAATGAATTCACTTCTGGCTGCAGAGGAAGAACTTAGTAGACTTATTATATCTGGGAGCCCACTGGATCAAAAAATATTAGAAATAATGGTTTTAAAGAGCGATATTGCTGAAATTGTTACGAGTAAAACGGCTGCAAATTATTTCGCAAAAAAGGAACAGGTGTTTGAATACAGTGAGAAGGTGGGTCATATTCTTGCTGTTAGAACTAGGCAGAAAGCTAACGCTGGGGATATTAAAAATATGGTAGATAATTTAGGGAATGTGATATTAGATTCTAACGGTATAAGGAATGAATTCTGGAAATACTATACGAACTTCTATGATGTTGACAACAGGGTGGGTAGTGATGAAATAAGTGATGAAATAAGAGACTATTTGGGAAATATTCAGCTAGATATGTTGGAAATGGAAGATCAGATTAAGCTGGATTCTGATATAACGTTAGAGGAAGTTACATTAGCATTATTAGAACTCCCATCCTCTAAAGCCTCAGGACCAGATCTCATTCCAATTGAATTTTATAAAACATTTTTTTCTTCTATAAGATTGGAGTTACTAGATACTCTTCTACAAGCACAGCGGGAAGTGTCAGTCCCAGATTCTTGGGGGGGCACTGAGATTATTGTCATTTTAAAAAAGGGCAAGCCACCCACAGCCCCAGGGTCGTATAGACCAATCGCCCTTATGAATGCGGACGTGAAATTATACTCCAAAATTCTGGCAACAAGGCTGTCCACCGTTATAGAAAAACTAGTTACATCAGATCAACACGGATTTATCCCAGGAAAAGGCACCACTACACATGTTAGAACAGTGATCACTTGCTTTGATGCCATGGAGGTCGCTGGTGGTCCTTTGGCAGCCTTATTTCTAGACGCCGAGAAGGCTTTTGATAGGGTCGCATGGATATACTTGTGGGAAATAATGAAAGTATATGGTTTTGGCAATAAATTTATAAGGGCAATTCAGGTTTTATATAAGGCACCTACAGCTAGAATTAAAGTAAATCGAGATTTAACTGCACCTGTACAAATTAAAAGAGGCACTACACAAGGTTGTCCTAGTTCTCCCCTCCTTTTCGCATTATATATGGATCCGTATTTGCGTTATCTAAAATCTAACCCGAATATCCCTCCTCTTATCTCAAATGGGTTAGAGGTTAATGTATTAGCGTATGCAGATGACGTTGCCATAATCACCCCAGATCCATCTAAAGCAATGGAGGAGGTTGAGTTGGAGGCTAGTAAATTTGGCAGAATATCTGGGTACAAATTAAACAGTGCAAAAACACAAATTATTAAAAATACAATGGTTCAATACAATGATACTCGGGTGGTTCCAGCAGCAGTGTATTTAGGAGTTGAGATATCATCTAACTTGGACACAGTGGTAGGACGGAATATTTCCCCTTTAATTAAGGAAGTAAGCGCAGAATTGGCCAGAATAGAGAAGCTTAGGCTTACGTTAGTTGGGCGTACAATTATTCTCCCCAAATTCCTTTATTATCCTTTATTTCTTTCGCACCATCCCTCTTTTGTTTGAATCAACTTGGTTTAATAAACTGGAATCAATATTAAATAAATTTATATGGTCATATGGGAAGACTAGAAGGGCTTACAAGTTCATGGCGTTGCCAAGGGCTAGTGGAGGGTGGGGGGTTCTGGACTTCAGGTTATACTATTGGGCATCTGTACTACAATTCACTCAGGGTTTGTTGGGTGCAGGTAATTTAGATTCGAATGTTAGATCCTTTTCGACAATGGTATACTCTATCGTAATGGGGGCAGATGCCGCAAACGCTTTTCTAAACCATGCCGACTTTCTTTACTATAAACATACACGTTTTAAAACAGTTAAAGCTGCATATAACATCTGGATAGCAGTAGCAAAGAAATGCGGACTGGGAAGATACAATAGGTATACTAGAATGTATAGGAATAGGACACTACCCCCCTTGATCTTTTCTGATTCTATAATGGCAGACTGGGATATGAAAGGTATTTAAAAAATAGGGGAATTGATGGGGATGGATGGGAATATCTTACAATTTTCAGATTTGATGGGAAAATACGATATAACAAGAAATAGTTTTTTTAAGTATTTGCAAATCAGGAGTTTCTTGGGTAAGAAAAAAGGTGGAGAATGTGGATTTCGGAAGAGTAATCTTATGGAATCCCTAGCTCAGGGGGGAGAGTGTTCTATACGATTCTTTTATGCTAGCTTAGCGGGATTAAAAAAAGATGATACTGAGAAATTTGGAGACAAATGGGCAGGGAAATTAGGGATACAGAATCAATGCTTTTTGGATTCATTGGAGTTAGGATGCTCTGTTTTGTGTTCTGCTCCTCTTCAATCGCAGCATTTTAAAACTTTATATCAACTTTATCACACACCGGATCGCATTGCACAGTGGGGTACGATTACAGGGACAACTTTTTTTCGCTGCAATGCTCCGGCAGCAGATAGTATCCACATTTTCGCACTTTGTCCCCAATTAGATAATCTACGAAAGGGTATTGAAGAATTTATGAGGCATACTCTTGGTTTAAATGAGACTCTAACACCAACTGTCATTATGCTAGGGGTTAGGGGATATAGGGGTGACAATACTGAATTCGTATTCTTAGCGATGACAGTGTATAGATTATTAATTGCTAGAGCATGGCGGGACCCTATCCCTCCCACGACACAACAATGGATTGCTTTACTATTGGGGATATTTAACCTTGAAAAAGGTATATACGCTAGGAAGGGTAAAAGAGCAAGGAAATTGGGTTTGAAAATATGGAAACCTGTATATTGCTGGAAAGAGAGAGTAAGTGTATGCCTTGGTTAACAATATGTAGGGCTTGTTTTTGTTCTCCACCTGTATATGCGTTTGTTTAAAGTATCTTATACAGTAATTATTTTGTTTAAATTTTGCATTGTGATCTCTGTTTATACAAATGCCATTTTCTGTATGGTGTGTGCCAATAAAATTTTAAATAAATAAAAAAAAAAAATGAATGGCTTTGAAACGAAGAGGTGAAAGCATAAAAGGGGCAGCAAATCTTCATCTATGCATTCACAAAAAGCTGTGGACTGCAATCAGTGGTAGCTAGTGGCACTAATGAAGTTGTGAGGGAAACGGCCATCACTCGTGCTTACCTGCCAGCCCGCACTGCTGTGAGGGAAACGGCTATCATCCGCCAGCCTGCACCGCCGTGAGGGAAACGTCCCTACAACCTCGCTGGACCCACATGCAGCGGGGGTCACTACAACACCCAGCTGCCCCGGGGGTCTGTCGCAGCGGCAGTGATGCCATTGGCGCGCCCGGAGGCGCCATAACTGCAGTGAGCGCCGAACGTGCTCGGGGGATAGCATCCAAGCCGTGAGGGAAACGGCCATCACTCGTGCTTACCTGCCAGCCCACACTGCTTTGAGGGAAACGGCTATCATCCGCCAGCCTGCACCGCCATGAGGGAAACGGCCCTACAACCTCGCTGGACCCACACGCAGCGGGGGTCACTACAACACCCAGCTGTCCCGGGGGTCTGGCGCCATAACTGCAGGGAACGCCTCCCGCCCCGCGGGACACGCGCGGGCAGCACCGGGCTAAGCCCGGGCAAAGGGCGGGCCATCTAAGGCCGCCATCGGCAGGAAGAGGCAGGGCAGGGCCACACCATTAACATCTGATATTCGGGGCCCTCGTGCAAAAAAGGCGCATAAAAGACAAAGCAAGGTGAGGGCAGTCCTGAGCAAACTCGCACAGATTGAGTGTATCTCCAAAACCTGTATTGGGCTAAGGATAGTAGCGCGCCTACTGGACAGATGGGAAACGCAAATCCATGGAGGTGGGGGGAGGAGATGGTAAACCCCGTAAACAACGGAAGGGAAAAAAAACAAGAAAGTCTTTTAGCCACCCAGTAGCAAGTGTTATGGATCGAATCAATGACCTTGTCGACGATTGTAGAGAGATTGTAGAAACTGACCACGGCCAGGGTAATGGGGAGATTGCAAATGAGAAGGGTGGGGATGCAATAAGGGTAGTAGATGCTACTAATGACTCACCCACTACACCAGCTATGTTTCGCGCAAAGAGAAAACTTAAAAACCAATAACCAGGCAGACAATGGGGATTGTCTAATTTTTCAGAGTGAGGCCCCGAAAGACATAGATCAGGATCTAGCTGTTAGCACTATGGGCGAGGGCTCATTAACTACTACTGTCCCCCAGATACCCTGCCACAATAGGTTTACGGTCCTGGCTGACATTCATAGTGGGCCCCCTGACCCCCAGACGCTACTAGATACAGGATCTGTCCCTGTTGGAGAGCAGATAGATAGGCTAGCCACTAGGTTAAATAACAGCAGTACTGGGGGTGCAGTGGTCACTGAAGAAGTTACCAACTTAATAAACATTATGGGCCAGATGTAGGTAGCCCTTTACCGATCGGAATCGGCCGAAAATACCGATTTTCGGCCGTTTCCGATCGGTAAAGGGCTATTGAGATGTAGGGGCACATTTTCGGTAATTTTACCGAATCGGTATCATTACCGAATCGGTAAATTTACCGATTCGGTAATATGTACCGAATCGGTAAAATAATTACCGATTCGGTAATATTTACCGATTCGGTAAAATTACCGAAAATGCAATGTAGGTAGGCAATGTACCTCCTGCACATGGCTTACAGAATCGGTATTTTACCATGGAAAACAAATCCATGGAAAAATACCGATTCCGGTGTGCATGCACATGTGTGCATGCACACCTATGCCATGTGACAGGCAGACCTGCCCTTAGGGCAGGTATGCCTGCCACATGGCACCCACGCCTGTTTAGGGGGTGCCAGGGGGTGTCAAAATGACACCCCCTGCACCCTTGTGAAATTCGGTATTTACCGATTCGGTAAATACCGAATCGGTAAAGCCTATTGATTCCTATGGGCTTTGAAGCCCATAGGAATCAATAGGCTTTACCGATTCGGTATTTACCGAATCGGTAAATACCGAATTTTACCGATTCGGTAAAAGGGAACATCTGGATTCCCTACATACCAACCCCTCACATTTACCGAATCTTAATTACCGAATCGGTAAAATTCGGTAATTTTCGGTAATTAAGATTCGGTAAATGTTACTTACCTACATCTGGCCCTTAAACACTTCTTCGTGACGAAATTGATTAAACAAAGTCCATAGTACAAAACCTAACAACACTAGTTAGGGCTGAGCACCTAGGAGAGAGAAAAACACAACCAATTGCTTTAACTAGCCAGCAAGGCTCTTATCCACTAAAAACTAAGGTTCAGCGAGCTCCAGCCATGGACAACCGTAATAACCTAATTGTGCCATCCACAGTCGATCCTAGTAAGGCTTGTCATACTAGAAAGATAATTATGAAAGATGGACCCACCCCTAGTCATGTCGATGTAACAAGGAAAGCCTCGGCAATTCGTCAAAAGCCCGATTCAACTTCAGTAGAGCCACCTACACCCTTGAGATCAATAGAGCAGGATACAAATTCGGGTGCTAGTAGACAGGAGGGTATAGGGACCAGTGCAATTCATAAAGGCTACTCTGGTAATAAAATATATATGACCAGTGATGAACACGACAAATTGTTGGGTGTGTGGCCTTATGCCCCATACTACCGATAAAGGTATTCCCTACCTGGTTTTACCTTTTAGCTATAATTGGTCTATCTGGGCATACAGAACGATGTTCATCTATGCTCATGGAGTCAATCCCCAACGTTCCGTGAAAGATAGTCCGAAGACTAGTGCTCTGGTCAAGGGTATAGTCGACATGATTAGGGGAATTAGTTCCTATGAGACTATCCCGAGAGATGAGACACAAGCATACATTGGATGGAACGTAACTGGATATGGAGTTAGTCTGAGTGTTAACCAGCGAGCGAAGAAATCCCCTCCAATTTGGATAGTGCCCTATCAGGGTCATTATTGTCTGCAAGGTAATGGCAAGAATCCGAGAGCTCATTTGGGGAAGAGTGTCTGCACTGAGACATATGTTTTTGCGTCCCAGACTTCCCCAGCGTTCCTAGCAGCTAAGGGTACCTATTTCATCTGTTACGATAAAGAGTATATATGGTTGCCCCCTGATTTCTCGGGCACATGTTTTGTCTCGTTCCTGTTGCCTCCCACATTTACAGCTGCGGCAGATTACCACAAGACGAGAGTTGCTAGAGGTGTCTTCAGTAAGAAAGATACCGCAGGACAAGAATTAGGAGATTTCTTTAAGGGTTTTCTGCCGTTCTGGGGACCTATGGCTAATAGGGATCACTGACATAATATAGAATGACAAAATATAGACTTACCAAAATATAGTCACCAAAATATAGAATGCCTAAATATCGAATTCCTATCTACAAACAGGTAAATACAAAAATATCGAATCCAAAATATAGTCTGTAAAAAATATAGTCAGTCAAAATATCGAATTTTTTTAATTAATGAAATAATAAATATAATTAACTAAAACATACTTAAAAATACTCAAATAACCTTAAAATTAAGATATAATTAATTTAAGTTATTAATAAAAAATGTACAATATTTTACCGTAGGATAGCAGGAGGGTAACATTTAATATTACCACTCCAGTGAGTGCAACAGTAGGGAAAGCGTTGGATAGCGTAGGGGTAAAAAATACTATTCCCACTCCAGTGAGTGCAACAGTAGGGAAAGCGTTGGATAGCGTAGGGGTAAAAAATACTATTCCCACTCCAGAGAGTGCAACAGTAGGGAAAGCGTTGGATAGCGTAGGGGTAAAAATTACTATTCCCTCTCAAGAGAGTGCAACAGTAGGGAAAGCGTTGGATAGCGTAGGGGTAAAAAATACTATTCCCACTCCAGTGAGTGCAACAGTAGGGAAAGCGCTGGATAGCGTAAGGGTAAAAATTACTATTCCCACTCCAGAGAGTGCAACAGTAGGGAAAGCGTTGGATAGCGTAGGGGTAAAAAATACTATTCCCACTCCAGAGAGTGGAACAGTAGGGAAAGCGTTGGATAGCGGGAGGTTAAAATTACTATTCCAACTCCAGAGCATGCAACAGTAGGGAAAGCGTTGGATAGCGTAGGGTAAAAAATACTATTCCCACTCCAGAGAGTGCAGCAGTAGGGAAAGCGTTGGATAGCGGGAGTGTAAAAATTACTATTCCCACTCCAGATAGTGCAACAGTA
Source organism: Lissotriton vulgaris (assembly GCF_964263255.1). Classification (NCBI taxonomy): domain Eukaryota; kingdom Metazoa; phylum Chordata; class Amphibia; order Caudata; family Salamandridae; genus Lissotriton; species Lissotriton vulgaris. The sequence goes on from NW_028241789.1 coordinate 25,020, forward strand.
GGGAAAGCTTTGGGTAGCGTAGGGGTAAAAATTACTATTCCCACTCCAGAGAGTGCAACAGTAGGGAAAGCGTTGGATAGCGTAGGGGTAAAAAACTACTATTCCCACTCCAGAAAGTGCACCAGTAGGGAAAGTGTTGGATAGCGGGAGGGTGAAAATTACTATTCCCACTCCAGTGAGTTTAACAGTAGGGAAAGTAATGATTTAATATATTATTAAAAATAAATTAAATATCAATCCCAATAAAACATTAATTGAAATTAATAACCAATGTAATATTATGTAATAATTAATTAGAAATACATTAATATTAATAACCTATTCATAATTATTTAACAACTAATTAATTTTCAATAACAAAAACTAATTAATAATACAAATTAATACCAATAAAAAATTAACAGTAAATTAATTATCAAAAAGTATTTTTAACATATAATTAATTACAATTACATTACTTCCCACCCTATTCCACTATAAACCCACATCCCACTACAGAAAATACATTAATACAATTATCATAATTATCAAATATTTAATTAATACAAAATAATTACTAATTAATAAAAATTATTTCCCTATAAACCCACAACCCGGTACAGAAAATAAATTTAGAAAATTAACATAATTAACAATTAATAAAGTAATACAAATTAATTCGCAATTAATAAAAATTAATTACCAATTAAAAAATAACAATAATTCAAAATGAATACCAATAAATAAATAAAAATATTTAATTCATTACAATTAAATTACTTCCCACCCTATTCCCCTATAAACCCACAACCCGCTACAGAACTAAAAAGCTAAATTTATTTAAAAATTAATAATTGCTAAAAATTATTATTTAATTTAATATAATTAAATTACTTCCCACCCTATTCCCCTATAAACCCACAACCCGCTACAGAATTAAACTACGCAAAATTTAAATAACATAAAATTCATTACTTAAAATACATTAAACATACATTACAAAAATTAATATACACTTTTCACACATATACTAACATACAAAACACTTTAAAAAATTGATATTATTAAAAAATCGATATATTTAATGCCTATAATGTACACTTCGATATTTTGACTTCTATATTTTGAAAATCGATATTACTTACCTTAAATTCGATATTTTTAACCACTATATTGTGTCCATTCGATATTTTGTCCATTCTATATTTTTACTTCGATATTATGTCCATTCTATATTTTGGAATCGATATTATGACTGTTTACCGGCTAATAGCAGGAACATTCGACAGTTGACGAGAGTAGTTGAATCCACCATAGTCAAAGCTGCCGGTGCCCTTAGTAACTTGACTGCTGAGCTCCGTTGGATCGCCTTATGACTCTTCAGAACAGAGTTGCCTTAGATGTCATACTTGCAGATAGAGGTGGGGTATGTAAATTGATTCAATCGAGCTGCTGCGTTTTCATTCCAGACAACGCTCCGACAGTTTTCCAAGCCATTTTCAGGCTACATAAGAACTCCAAATGTACATATAGACGAAGGAGATTGGTCGTTGATGGGATGGTTTTGGGGATTGTTATCCACGTGGGGATGGAAGATTCTGATGGTCATTGGGATGATCTTAGCTATCTTTTTCCTGTTCTATCTTTGCGTACAGTGTGCTCCTGTGCTACTTCGTGTGCAAGGAGACCTGTCCAGAGAGAATTGCTAAGCAATAGGATGATGCTACAGCAACATCTTGATGATCTGATGAATATAGACCTGGATTCAGACTGACATGGGTTTGGGTTTGTTGCCTATGTAAGGGCAAAAGGAGGGGCTGAGGTTCCGTGATTCTAAACTGGTTCAATAAAGGTCGTCGTATCTAGACGATTTTGGTATCAGCGGACCGCAAATGGCGAGTGCGGTATGTACGAGTGTTTGTCATAATCGATCAATGGAAACCCTACGTATTCAGGTATTTCGTTCGAACCTTTGGGTTACATTTTGTGTACGGCAGCCATTTTGTGGTTTCCCTCACATAGGCCGATGACTTCGGCCGAACAAGTCTTTGGGACACGTACACCTTTATCTGACTTTTGTGTGACCTGAATGAGCTGACTCCCTTGCCCGAGGCTGACCTCATTGAGCCAGTTCCTTGTTGAGCAGCTGGTCAAATAGAGATCAAAGAGAAGGACATTGCTGAGTTTATGGTACATGCACACACCCTTCTATCTTGCTTCTCATCTGCTTCTGTTCTTCCTTTATGGCTTAATTTCTGATATGGGTTGAGGTCTTTTATTATGGGTCCGTCCGGCCTGTCCGGGCAGGAATGTTGGATTTCCCCTAGTCATTTCTGGTGGGCTGGACAACGGAAAGTGGGTTTGTCGTCATGCGATATGTATGAAATGTCATCATCTGATTGGTCCGTTTGTATGTAACTGATGCTAGCAGCAATGTGATTTTTAGCATAAAAGACGATGCTCCGCTCTATGAATTTGTGCAGTCTCTAGCGAACCACCCGTGTTGTGCTTCGTAGACCTCTGTTCCTGGTTGCAGCCAATAAACTTGGTCTTTGACGTCACCGAGAAATATCCCGTGTCTCTGTATTCTAAGACAGGTGAACCCGAAGACATCGGGCGTTTCCCCTGGTGCCGCTGGGTTCTAAAACCCGGTTCTTCAGTGAAGCTTAAGCCAGTGAGACACAAAAATTGTTTGAGGATAAAGCATGAGAGAGGGATGGATGAGAGAAAGAGACAGAGAAACAGACACAACAGTACAGCGTGACCCAGAGGGAGAGAGGCAAAAGTACAGTATGGGGTTAGCAAAAGAGAGAGAAGAAAGAAAGAGACAGTAAAGGATGTGCCAGAGAGAAAGAAAAAGTTATGCATGACCCAAAGAGAGAAAAAAAAGCGGGAGTCAGAGGAAAAAGTGTGGTGGGGAAAGCACGACGAATGAGTGGGGAAAAAAAAGGATGTGCCAGAGAGAAAAAACAGTTACGCATGACCCAAAGAGAGAAAAAAAAGCGTGAGCCAGAGGAAAAAGTGTGGTGTGGAAAGCACTAAGAAAGAGTGGGGGGAAAAAAGCACTAAGAAAGAGTGGGGGAATAAAATGCACTGAGAAAGAGTGGGGGAAGCATGAGCCGACAAAAGAGTGGGGGAGGAGATACTCGATCCAATGAAAGAGTGGGGTAAAAAAGCTTGAGCCGACAAGAGAGAGGGAAAAAAGCACTAGCAGACGAAAGAGTGGGGAAAAAAATGCACGATCCGACGAAAAAAGCATGAGTCACAGAAGAAAGTAAAATGTGAGCCAGAGAAAGACAGGAAATAAGTAACGAGCTATCTCGAAGACCCACCCCTAGTCATGTCGATTTAACAAGGAAAGCCCCGGCAATTCGTCAAAAGCCCGATTTAACATCAGTAGAGCGACCTACACCCGGATACAAATTCGGGTGCTAGTAGACAGGAGGGTATAGGGACCAGTGCAATTCATAAAAGCTACTCTGGTAATAAAATATATATGACCAGTGATGAACACGACAAATTGTTGGGTGTGTGGCCTTATGCCCCATACTACAGATAAAGGTATTCCCTACCTGGTTTTACCTTTTAGCTATAATGGTTCTATCTGGGCATACAGAACGATGTTCATCTATGCTCATGGAGTCTATCCCCAACGTTCCGTGAAAGATAGTCCGAAGACTAGTGCTCTGGTCAAGGGTATAGTCGACATGATTAGGGGAATTAGTTCCTATGAGACTATCCCGAGAGATGAGACACAAGCATACATTGGATGGAACGTAACTGGATATGGAGTTAGTCTGAGTGTTAACCAGCGAGCGAAGAAATCCCCTCGGATTTGGATAGTGCCCCATCAGGGTCATTATTGTCTGCAAGGTAATGGCAAGAATCCGAGAGCTCAGTTGGGGAAGAGTGTCTGCACTGAGACATATGTTTTTGCGTCCCAGACTTCCCCAGCGTTCCTAGCAGCTAAGGGTACCTATTTCATCTGTTACGATAAAGCGTATACATGGTTGCCCCCTGATTTTTCGGGCACATGTTTTGTCTCGTTCCTGTTGCCTCCCACATTTATATCTGCGGCAGATTACCACAAGACGAGAGTTGCTAGAGGTGTCTTCAGTAAGAAAGATACCGCAGGACAAGAATTAGGAGATTTCTTTAAGGGTTTTCTGCCGTTCTGGTGACCTATGGCTAATAGCAGGAACATTCGACAGTTCACGAGAGTGGTTGAATCCACCATAGTCAAAACTCCTGGTGCCCTTAGTAACTTGACTGCTGAGCTCCGTTGGATCGCCTTATGACTCTTCAGAACAGAGTTGCGTTAGATGTCATACTTGCACATAGAGGTGGAGTATGTAAATTGATTCAATCGAGCTGCTGCGTTTTCATTACAGACAACGCTCCGACAGTTTTCCAAGCCATTTCCAGGCTACATAAGATCTCCGAGTGTACATATAGACGAAGGAGATTGGTCGTTGATGGGATGGTTTTGGGGATTGTTATCCACGTGGGGATGGAAGATTCTGATGGTCATTGGGATGATCTTAGCTATCCTTTTCCTGTTCTGTCTTTGCGTACAGTGTGCTCCTGCTATTTGTGGCCTTTGTGCTACTTCGTGTGCAAGGAGACCTGTCCAGAGAGAGTTGCTAAGTAATAGGATGATGCTACAGCAGCATCTTGATGATCTGATGAATATAGACCTGGATTCAGACTGACATGGGTTTGGGTTTGTTGCCTATGTAAGGGCAAAAGGAGGGACTGAGGTTCCGTGATTCTGAACCCGTTCAAAAGGTCGTCGTATCTAGACGATTTTGGTATCAGCGGACCGCAAATGGCGAGTGCGGTATGTACGAGTGTTTTCGTCATAATCGATCAATGGAAACACTACGTATTCAGGGATTTCGTTCGAACCTTTGGGTTCCATTTTGTGTACGGCAGCCATTTTGTGGTTGCCCTCACAGAGGCCGGACTACGGCCGAACGAGTCTTTGGGACACGTACACCTTTATCTGACTTTTGTGTGACCTGAACGAGCTGACTCCCTTGCCCGAAGCTGACCTCATTGAGCCAGTTCCTTGTTGAGCAGCTGGTCAAATAGAGATCAAAGAGCAGGACATTGCTGAGTTTATGGTACATGCACACACCCTTCTATCTTGCTTCTCATCTGCTTCTGTTCCTTCCTTTATGGCTTAATTTCTGATATGGGTTGAGGTCTTTTATTATGGGTCCGTCCGGCCTGTCCGGGCAGGAATGTTGTATTTCCCCTAGTCATTTCTGGTGGTCTGGACAACGGAAAGTGGGTTTGTCGTCATGCGATATGTATGAAATGTCATCATCTGATTTGTCCGTTTGTATGTAACTGATGCTAGCCAGGAATGTGATTATTAGCATAAAAGACGATGCTCCGCTCTATGAATTTGTGCAGTCTCTAGTGAACCACCCGCGTTGTGCTTAGTAGACCTCTGTTCCTGGTTGCACCCAATAAACTTGGTCTTTGACGTCACCGAGAAGTATCCCGTGTCTCTGTATTCTAAGACAGGTGAACCCGAAGACATCGGGCGTTTCCCCTGGCGCCGCTGGGTTCTAAAACCCGGTTCTTCAGTGAAGCTTAAGCCAGTGAGACAAAAAAATTGTTTGAGGATAAAGCATGAGAGAGGGATGGATGAGAGAAAGAGACAGAGAAACACACACAACAGTACAGCATGACCCAGAGGGAGAGAGGCAAAAGTACAGTATGGGGTTAGCAAAAGAGAGAGTAGAAAGAAAGAGACAGTAAAGGATGTGCCAGAGAGAAAAAAAAGTTACGCATGACCCAAAGAGAGAAAAAAAAGCGGGAGCCAGAGGAAAAAGTGTGGTGGGGGAAAGCACGACAAATGAGTGGGGAAAAAAAAGGATGTGCCAGAGAGAAAAAACAGTTACGCATGACCCAAAGAGAGAAAAAAAAGCGTGAGCCAGAGGAAAAAGTGTGGTGTGGAAAGCACTAAGAAAGAGTGGGGGGGAAAAAGCACTAAGAAAGAGTGGGGGAATAAAATGCACTGAGAAAGAGTGGGGGGAGCATAAGCTGACAAAAGAGTGGGGGAGGAGATACTCGATCCAATTAAAGAGTGGGGTAAAAAAGCTTGAGCCGACAAGAGAGAGGGAAAAAAGCACTAGCAGACGAAAGAGTGGGGAAAAAAATGCACGATCCGAAGAAAAAAGCATGAGTCACAGAAGAAAGTAAAATGTGAGCCAGAGAAAGACAGGAAATAAGTAACGAGCCATCTAGAAGAAAAAAACGCTCTCGGCATTGCTGTGTCAGGGGCAGGGGAGTGCATTCCTTTCAAGTCTGATGCAGGGGCGGAGTAGCGGCAACCTTTGAAGTCTGATGTCGAGGCACAGACAAATGGTGGTGTGTGATTTGGCTGGCAATGATGTGCACGCACCTAGCTCACATGAACTGTACGCGATCCGCAGCTAGGTAGACTTTTCGGACCGCTTACTATAATCTCGCCTATTCAATCCTACGGGATAGAATAGGCGAGACCTAAAAAGCATGTTCATCACCAACAGCCTCCAGTGCCCTAATCCCCAATTGAGAAAAGATTGCAAAAAAAAAAATTGCAATATTAATGTACTCTGTTCTAATCCAGGGTTCAGCACAAGGATGAAAACTGTGTGATAGTGATGAAATACTACACTTCCCTGTAACTCAAAAATATTAATACAATCAATTTTTGCTGTCTAATACTGTCCCCACACCACTCACCTATGAAACAACTTATCTTACTTGCATTTGAACATGTGGCCTGCTTGTTATGCACATATCAGTGCAGCAGATGCTCTACCTCTTGAGCTGAGTTATCTCTTTCGGATTGGGGTTGTTAACCTGCAGCATGCGAAGTTATATATAGTATATAATGAATTCACTAAGCAACTTGTTGCAAACTTATCATCAAGTTTATTTTCTACACCATACCTCATTGATTGGATACTTGTAAACATGTATTGTTTACTTTTAAATGTGGAACATTCTCACATAGGTACCCCCATGATCTCAAACCTTTTACCCTTCTGATACTCTTTACCGCCACAACTCACCACCAGTATTGTATAACTACACCCTCCATGCATCTTCTTTTTAGTCAGGTTCAACAAAGTGATTGGTTGGGAAATCGCAACATGATCTACAAAACCTGGATGAACATTTTATCATTTTTATTTTGTGGATCTGGAATCTATTCAAAATTTTTCAAACATCCAATTTTGAAAAAACAGACTTTACATTTTTTGTCTGTGGCATATTCGAATAAAATTGAATTAGAAACAGTTTCACATATTGCAGGAATATCCATTCCATGTTGTTAGAGTAAGATATATTTTATGCAATGGTTTGGGATTAACTCATTGTTTAATCAAGGATGTGGCGCTTGGCCCTTGATGTCGAGGGGTGCATTGATCACACTGTTTCTCAAGCTTACTGCTGTGTTTGAGAAGGCTTAAGAAAGTGAGTGCCTATGACAAGTATATAGACAGTGGGATAACTGCCATAATATTAATGTATATATTATCAAAACACTAAAATATCGGAAATATCGATTATAAAAGTCGATATGACTTCCTAAACTTAACTATAAAAATAAAAAATAGTTAAACACAAACATTGTTGTCCAAAATATTCATTTTCACGAATATCAAAAACAAAAATATCATAACCGTTAAATAAACATAATGTACCAAAATAAAAAAATTGATTACAAAAATATTGACTACAATATTACTGCCGAAATAATAAAATAATCATTAGTAAATAAATGTTTAAAAAGTTGTTTTTACACAAAAACAATTATTTCAAATAAACCCAAACCTTGGTAAACACAAATCTAAATTAAACAAAAATATATTACACCAACAAAACATTTACCATTTACACCAAAAATGATATATCTAGAAATTTCACAATGCAACCCCCCCAAAAAAAGCAATTACTGCAAACACTTAAACACCAACCCAAATATTAATACCTACATATAGCTTGATATTTTTAGAAATGAATATATATATATATATATATATATATATATATATATATATATATATATATATATATATATATATATATATATATATATATATATATATATATATATATATATATATATATATATGATACTGCGTGCTATGTAAAATCCAATCTTAAAGACTATAAGAAAGCCAATGAAAACTTGAGTAAACTGCTACAGAAATGGCGTAGGGAATGTCTCATTTCTACTGATGAACTTAAATTTATGCTCAACGAATTCCCTGTCTTGCCGGTTTTTTATTTAATACCAAAGGTCCATAAAGGAATCCTGCCAACACCTGGCAGGCCAATCATCTCCGCGATTAACAGCAGCGGGGAAAATGTGGGACGTTTCATTGACTTTTTCTTGCAGACTTTGGTAAGCGAATTGCCTAGCTATGTTCGCGACACTAGCGATTTCTTGAAAAAAATAGAAAACCTGGAATGGCAAGATGATATGTTCCTCATAACCTTAGATGTTGAGCAATTGTACACCAGCATAGCCCACAATTGTGGTTTAAATGCAGCAGCTCATTTTTTAGGGCGAAGGCCATTGGATTTTCATGAGCACAATAAAATGGTTATTAGCTTAATGGAATGGTGCTTACAAAACAATTACTTTTCTTTTGGTAAAGAGGTATGGAGACAACTTAGAGGTGTGGCAATGGGAGCCTGCTTCTCCCCCAGCTATGCGTGTTTACACGTGGGCTGGTGGGAGGAGCAGGTTCTTAATGTCACACACCAGGTATGGGTCAGAGAAAAAATTGTCAAATATTTACGCTACATAGATGACATCTTTATAGTATGGCAAGGTGATGAAAAGGAAGCATGTCAATTCATCGATGAAATTAATAACAATGCCCTTAATCTTAAATTTACGTCTCACATCAGTGGCAAACAAATTGAATTTTTAGATGTCTGCGTCTATATAGATAAACATAATAGGTTACAGACGACCCTTCACAGAAAAGCCACTGCAGGAAACACGACCTTGCATGCTTCTAGTCTCCACTCTATGCACACCATTGAAAGCATACCATTAGGAGAAATCCTACGAATTAAAAGAATATGCAGCTCTCCAGATGAGTATCTCAAATGTATCAGGGAATTGAGAACACGATTGAAAGCTCGAGGGTACTCTGATCCAGTGTTCGATCGGGCTTTGGCTAAAGCCGACAAACGATCTAGATCTAGCTTATTCCCAGAACAGACCAGTAATGATCAGGAAGCAGTCATTTCAATAGATGCAGTAGCGAATGAGTGCCCCAGATTCATTACAGCATTCAGTAGCCAAGACAAAAAGATCAGACAAATTATCAACCGTAACTGGCCTACTGTCCTGATGGATACTGTTTTGGGATGCATGTTACCAAAAAAACACTGGTAACTTTTCGTAGAGCACAGAGTATGGGAACTGCTCTGGACCAAAGCAGTCCAGAGCTAAAGCAGAAAGCTAGTTGGTTACAACCGGTATCGGGGTTCCGCAAATGCTCCAATTGTAGAGCATGTCAATTTGGCATCAATAAAACTCATTACAGTACCCCATTCAAGCTAGTTGATACCCCCATTGTGGGCTACCATACCTGTAAAACTGAATATGCTGTTTATGTCCTGACGTGCACCTGTGGCCTGAATTATATTGGCAGCACTAAAGAACAGGTGCACGTCAGGATCTTGCAGCATATCAGGGCTATTTTGCACTGTGATCAAACGTACCCGGTGGCTCGGCACTTCCAAAGTACACATAATAAAGATGTTAATTGTTTAACTTATTATGTTGTAGCCTCCGTCCCTATACTTAGGCGGGGAGGCAATAGAGAGCTGAAACTCAGACAGTTAGAGTCCAGTATGATCCTCGAATACGACAGTAAATGGCCGAATGGGCTAAACAATACTGAGGATCTACGCAATTTTCTCTGACTACTATATAGCTCTGTTGCTGGATTGTACAGTGCTGCTTTCAACATCTGTCTAGGTAGTCAGGCTCCCTGTTACCTAGACAACATTCCCATTGACATATTGTCCGTTGTATTGATCTTTATGCTATCTGTTTCTACATATAACAGTTTCCGTGACTAGTCAAGTTCCTTGTTAGTCACGGCAACCAACTCAATGAATTCTTCACTTCCATTTGTATATTCATATTTATCACATTTTACACATTTTAGCACTTTTTAAGGGGTGTTTTTAGCACTTTTAACATGATAATATTTTTATACCTGTATGGAATGTTTTAATATTGCTTTTTATATGACAAAATTGTGATTTTATCCTAATTGTTGAAATAAGCATCATTGCATTTTTATACACAGGTCACTTTATCATGCTTCGTGCACATTACATATATTTGTTCTCTCTGAAGCACGGGTGTCACTGCTTTTTGCACAACTAGACTTTGATCTAGCAGCACTATTATTTGCACTTTTATATCTTGTTTTGCCTCTGTAAATGTTGAAGACCTTTATACTCTATGATATAACATTCTATGGATTTATCCAGTCATATGTTTACAAACTTCGCGACAAGACATGTTTCTTTTAAAAAAAAGAATTTCATTTATGAATTTAAAATTGTCTTGATAAGTTATATATATGTACCTAACTTATTTTGCCTATTTGCACAAGGAATATCTCAAAACATATAATGTTTTCTATGTCTATGGTCATGTGACGACATTGAAGGTGGGGCTTAAACAAGTCACTAAGCATTATAAAAACAAAAAAGTTTGACTAGATCTTTGCATGTGAACAAGGGCTTGTGGAGCCCGAAACGCGTATCGCCCTCCTGTTTTGCCAGCTGACAGTGCAATAAAGGATCTGTGAATTTCAGTGGTCCGTCTCTTACCTTGCTTCGCCGGTCCTGGGTGGATTTGGAAGTGGCGTTTGTTTGGAGTACAAAAGCATATATATATATATATATATATATATATTTATATATAAAAAAAATCCTCCTCGACCAACAAGAAGAAGAGGCCACAACAGGGGAGACGGCGGATACCTCTTTGTTGCAGGTAAACCATTCTTAAGGGCGAATGCATTTCGGCGTTCTATGTTGCCTTCTTCAGCGCCAGATGGTTTAAGCAGGTAATGGACGCCATCGTAGGTTTAAATCCCTTGTACCCATCCTGCTTAGTGTCAGCAAGCTCCGCCCCCCGGATGGTGAAAGTTCACAATGCTCGATGTTGATCACGTAGGACGCCCAATGCAACATCACTACATGTCCCAGAATGCTGCGCATTGACCTGGACGAACCACAGGGGTAGTTATCAAAACCACTCTGCGGGATACTGTCACTCGTGGCAATACTGATGCCTCCTCTGTTCCCCAGACCGCACCAATCTCCATGCCCTGTTGTAACAATCAGCAGGGGCAAGTATATATATATATATATTCTTCACCAATCGCCCAGCAGCTTATGGACACACTCAACGTTCCACCTGCCATCTGGCTCTGTAAATGTCAGCTCGCTTAAGTATTCCATAAAAAGCACTCATGCCTGACGCGTTTCAGGGCGCACTGCCCCGTATTCATAGGCTGCTAATCAGTGAAGTCCACACAAAGGCTCTCATTTATTTCTTTATTTCCGGCGCGCTGACTTCAATAACGGCCCTCTTTTTAGGCCTTGCTAAGTGTATGCAAAATCTCCTGCATGCTGGGACTTGTAGTCCTGGAAATAGCTTTATTTTCCCATAGTGTGCCTGTGTGCTCCACATATTTTTAAAAGCAATATTGTTATTTCCTCTGTGGGAATGGGAATACTTAAACAAGTCTCTTTTCCCATGGATTCCCGTGCTGTAAAGGGTAACGTACACAGTTCCTCTCCCTCAGCCTCTCATCTTCAGAAATGGTGCGCTAATCACGACAGAGCTGCCGTGTGTACATTTACTTCACCAATCGCCCATCGGCTTATGGACGAACTCAACGTTCCGCCTGCCATCCGGCTCGGTAAATGTCAGCTCGCTTAAGTTTTCCACAAATTGCACTCATGCCTGACGCGTTTCAGGGCGCACTGCCCGTAATTTGAGGCTGCTAATCAGTGTAGTCCACACAGAGGCTCTCATTTATTTATTTATTTCCAGGACTACAAGTCCCAGCATGCAGGAGAGTTGGCACGCACTTAGCAAGGCTAAAAAAGAGGGCAGTTAATGGAGTCAGCATGCCGGAAATAAAGAAATAAATGAGAGCCTCCATGTGGACTTCACTGATTACCGCTGCTCGGAGCTGAAGCAAGTTTTCCAGATGGGCAGCATCATCCTCAAGTATACCACTCAGGATGATAGGATATTTATCGAGATCGGGACTCAAGGCCTCAGAGGTCATGAGATGAAAGGGTCTGAAAATACCCGTGCGGGCTTGCCATCGGAGTTGGAATGTAAGGACTCCTGGTTCATAGGAAACTCAATGAGGAAATGGTCTGACCACACATGCGGGAGGGGAGGACTACTGAAGATATTAACTGAAGAGAAAATTTGGTTAGAGTGTGGCTCTGCTCATGTGTTGGGGACTGAATGAAAGGAGTCAGCTTAAAAATGTCCAGAGATTCCCTTAATCTAGAGGCGCCTTGGTCGTCGGGTTTGTCCAGGTGGATATTGAGGTCACCTAACACTAGGAAATGTTTGAATTTCAATGCCATGTGTGATACTGCATTACTAATAGACTCAAGAAACTGACCAGTAGGGCCGGGGGGGTCTGTATACTAGGATACCCGCCAGCGATTGGTGGGGAGATACCACCAGATGGAACCCCAGGGTTTCAGCACCGACTACATCATCAACGGGAACAACAGTGCAAGAATAATGACTTTTAAAAATGATGGTTGTGCCCTCCCTCACCCATATCACTTGAGCAGTCTCGTCTGACTAACTGATATCCCTTAGGGATGGCTTTAGGAATAGTTGGATTGGAGGCATCGTTAAGCCATGTTTCGGTTAAAATCTGGACTTATATCTTCTAGCATTTCATATATGTTGTAAGCATGTTTCCTCATTGATCGGGAATTGAGGAGTAAACCTCGGAGTTTGCCGGGTTTGCAGGGCCTCCCTGTATTACAAATGATGGCATTTCCCAGCACCCTCTTGTTGAACGAGCAGCTTTCCTTAACGGCTTTGGGCGCCCAGCTACACTGGGGGAAAACCGCAGTGGCAGGATCTGATTGGGGAGCATGGAGGAGCGGCAGCTCATGCCCTCACTCAACTCCCGGAGCCTGTTGCTACTGTAGGAAAGGCGGGGACTAGACGCAGGAAACATACCGGCCGACGGGCTTGCCTGTGGTGTGCCTTCGACGTGCCACCGGCGCGCCTGCTGCACGCACCCGCTGCACGCGGTCGCAGCATCGTCCCCTTTGTAGTGAGTGAGGAGCGAGCGACAGAAGGGGAGCTTGGGGGGGGGCGGACGACCGTAGGGAGGTCCCCCCCGGGCAGTTTGGGAGGGGCAAGGGGAGGGGGCTGAGAGGACAAGCGGCCATTTTGTTTTGGGCTTCTTATGATATAGCCCAATAGTAGCCCAAGGTATAAATACTTTGGGCTAATGCTTCCAGCCACCATTTTGTCCTTAGTGACCTGGTGGCTGGGAGCGTTAGTTAGGGAATTTTTTGCTTCAGTGCGAGTTTTTTAGTCAGGTTTTTATGGTAGCTTGGTTTTGGGTTTTCAGGTCGCGTCGGCGTTGGAATGGGGCCGCCCACGTTTGCGGAAGTCAGCCTGGTGCGGCGGGCCCAGCCTGCAAGTCCGGGCGGTTTCGAGGAGGTGAGAATGGAGGTTCAGGAAGGTGGGAGTGCTGCGGGTGGGGGTGCTCAAGCCAAGGGTCAGTGGGGCAAGTGTGGGGCAAGTTTTATAAGTTGGGGAGGGGGGATTGATTTAGCCCTCATTTTTTTGATCCGTCTCCGGTTAGGAGGAAGGCTTTTTCGATTGGTGGTAGCTCCCCTGGGCAGGAGGAAGGGGTGCAAGTTGGGGGCTGGTGGGGGTTTCAGCCCTTGGGGATGGGTCAAGTTCAGGTTTCCGGGGTGTTAGTGGGTGATGTTAGGGCAGAGGACTGTCAGATGAGGATGTGTACCTTGCGGCGGGGGCCCAAGCTAGGGGGGGGCCTGAATGTTTTTTCCGTCTTGGATATTCGGGTTGCGGGCCGTGGAGGAAGGCGGGCACAGTGAGTCGGTTGCCGTTGCTCGAAGCCGGAGCATGAGGAGGACTGATGGGAAGGCGGAGGCTTTTGTTTGTGCTCGGTTTGAGTCCCCGGGGCCTGTTGGGGAGGTGTTTTGAAGTAGCAACAGTTTCTGCTCCACCGTCTCAGTCGTTATTGGAGCGGATCAAGGGGGCGCTAGAGGGGGACCTCCCTCCCCCCCGCCAGTTGCCCATGGGTAAATAAGGTGGAGTCGCTGGCGGTGGGCCAAGGCGGCAATGGGGCGGGAGTGGGCATTTTTTTGGAGTGAGCAGGAGAGTAGGCCAGCTAGTTTGCGGCGAGGTCCAGTCCAAAAAATGTTTTCCTTACAGGAGGGGGAACGCCGCGGGGCAGCAGACTCGGTAGGGTGAGGTGCGGCCCAACTGCGCTGAGGAGAAGGGAGGGTGGAGCCCAGCGCAGCACATTCCGTACCAGCGGGGGACCCTGGCGCGGCTAGCACAAGAAGGTCCGGCGCGACCTCGCTGGCCCCAACGTCAAGCGGGACACGATAGTCAGTAGGTACACTGGACAGGAACACGCAAGACAGTCAACGCAGGGGGGAGTATCAGCGAATACAGTCGGCTCCCCCACCAGCAGTGATTTCAGGGGCCTCTAGGGGGTGTAAGCGATGTTGGGTCGGTTAAGGTCCGTAGTGTAAGTTTTGCGACGGATCCTCTACAGATAGAGGAAGCAAGTGTTTTGGATTAGGATGATGACATCCCCGAAGAAGGGGAGTGGAGGGACTATGAGGAGGGGGGGTGCCTTCTCGTGTGTCTTTTAGTGTTTTACAGGCACCGGAGGTGGTGCAGCCCAGGAGGGCAGTGTTGTTGAAACCCAGAAGAGAGCACGGCCCGCGGTGAGGGCTCCTCGGACGGTGGACCCTGTTGAGCAAGTGGTGTGGATGTCGGCGCCTGGTCGGGCAGCCTTTGTTGGACCCAGGTGAGAAAGTTGTCCCACGGGCCAAACCAAAGTTGGTGTCGGTTGAGACAAGGGGTGATGTTTGGGAGGAGCTGGGTGGTAAGCTCCACAAGGGTAAATATGTCAAGGAACAAGGGGTGAGGACCGGTGATGTGGTGGCACCAGGCACTACGGTGGGGAGTGGAATGAATACGGAACATGAAGTGCCCGGTAAAGAGCCTTTCCAGAGAAAAGAGTTGAAGTTTTAAAAGCTGGAGCCAGGTGAGAAAAGTTGTCCCACGGGCCAAGCCAAAGGCGGTGTCAGTGGGGACAAGGGGTGATGTTGTTTCGAGAGGAGCTGGGTGGTAAGCTCCACAAGGGTAAATATGTCAAGGAACAAGGGGTTGGGGACCGGTGATGTGGTGGCACCAGGCACTACAGTGGAGAGTGGAATGAATATGGAACCTGAAGTGCCCGATAAAGTGCCTTTACAGAGTAAAGAATTGAAGTTTTAAAAGCTGCCTTACATGGGTGTGACAAAGCCACTGGGTGTGCATTTAATGTTAAGCCACTAAAGCTTGCATCTGGAAGGAGGAATATGTTGGAAATGTTGAAGTTACTGCACAGGGAGGTGCGGTCTAAAGAAGGGTCATTGGAGGGGGGTATGAGCTGGCCAAACAGCCTAAGGTGCCGTTGACAATCGAAAACTGACGGCGGCATTTAGATCTGCTAGCGTCTATGGTGAGGAATTTCCTGAGCGCTGCGTTGCTATTTTTTAAAATACATGGATGTCATTTGGAAGGCCCAACGGGGGGCAACATTATATTTACAGCAGGTGGTTTACATTTGGTGTACCAGCCCTTTCAAGGGAAGCCCACAGGTGGAGGGGTGGGGTGTGCAACAGATACACAATCTGGGTCAGGAGCGTGCTGGGAGTTCAATAAAGGCATGGGCACAAGAGGTTATTGCAAATTAAGGCACAAGTGCTCTCAGTGTGGGAAGTAACACCCCAGGGTTTATGCGGGGGAGTCAAGCAGCAAGGAAAGCAGCAGTGGCAGCAGTCGGGGCTAACACAGCTGGTCCATCACAGCAATTTCAGAGTGTTAGGGGAGGTAAAGGAGCACAGCACCTATCGTGGCCTGAGGGGTTTTCAGTCAATGATTTGATTGATGGGGAGGCAGCCTCAGTGTCATACTCCTCAGTTAATGTGGCTATGTCACTAGTTGTGACTGCGGGCGCAACTGCAGGGATGGAGAAATGCGACATAACAGCTACATTTCGGATGCTTCCGGTCCATCCGGATGATTGGAGTTTCTTGGGGTATCCATTTTGAAGGTCAATGGTACGTGGATAAGGCATTGCCGTTGGGTTGTCCCATGTCCTGTGCTCTGTTCGAGTGTTTTTGCACCTTTTTACAGTGGTATTTCACACAGCACACTGGTTATGGGCTGGTAACTCACTGCTTAGGCGACTTCCTTCTGTTGGTTTCCCCGGCTCCACAGAGCGCCAGGTATCGCTGGACAAGTCCATGAGCTCATGGGGGTGCTGGATGTCCCCTTGGCACGGGGGAAAAACAATGGGCCCATGTACGACCATGTCATTCTTTGGCATTGAAATTGATTCAATGAATATGTAGACACAGCTGCCATTGGATATGAATGCAAAAATGTTGGATTTGTTGGAAAAAATGCTTGTAAAACATAAGGTTATGGGGAAGGTCATTCAGGTCTTGTTAGGCCATCTCAATTTCGCCTGCAAGGTGTTCAGGGCAGGGAGGACTGTTTACTGAAGACTGGGTCGTGCATTGGCAGGACACCATCTGCCTTTCCACCATATCCGCTCGTCGGTTGGGGTCTAGGGAGATATGAGGATGTGGAAAACATTTCTGCATTCCTTTATTGAAATAACAGTGGTCAGAGAGGGGGATTTTCAGTGGGAAGTTCAATACATTTTTTCAGATGCGGCAGGTAGTGAGGGCTTCGGTCTGTACTGGCAGTGCAGGTGGTGTACAGAGAAGTGGCCTGAGTAGTAGAAGGATAGTGGGAGGAGCATTGCCTTTCTGAATTTTTCCCGGTGCTGTTTGCGTTGACGTTGTGGGGTGAGGGCCTAGCGCATAAGTAGGGATGGTTCAGGATTGATAACATGGCAGTTGTTGATATCAAACAGACAGTCGCCAAGAGTCAAGCAGATTTTGAAGTTGATGCAGGTGTTTGTTCTTGGTTGCTTGATACATGATAGGGAGTTCAGAGCTCTGCATATTCCGGGTGTGGACAATGACATTGCGGATGCTTTGTCCCGTTCGCAGTGGGAGTGATTACGTGGCCTGGCCCAGGAGGCGGACAGGACACCGACGCCAATGCCGGAACATCTGTGGTAGGTAGGCAACGTAGGGTTGTATAGCTGGTGTTTGGTTTGTTGTCAGTTTCTACTCGTGCAACGTATGCTCTGGCCTGGAAGGAATTCTTAGCATCAGGTGCCTGCTGGACGGAGAAATCTTGGAGCCGTTAGCGGACGTGATATAGTTTTGCTAGATCATATTGAAGGGGTTTTTCTAAGGTCACCATCGCAGGGTAATTGGCTGGCATTTCTTTAAGGGGACAACTTTTGTGGGGATACTCCCCTTCCGCGGGGGAAGGAGGGAGGAGGATGTTGGAAGGTTGGGATAGAGAGCGGAGCAGTACACTTTTGGCTCGTGGGCCGTTATCTTGGCAGACGTTAGCGCGTTTATCTACAGTTTTACTTGTCTTTTGCAGGGATGGGTTTGAAGCTTGTGTGTTTTTTCTACCCTCATGGCCTGGATGTTTTTAGGAGCTTTTAGGGTCCCCGAGTTGTTATTTTCCAGGTTAAGATTAGGTATCACTAGGCAGGAGGTTTTCTTCGCTGACATAAGGGATATGTATCTGACTGTCCAGGGCTCACACAGACCGGAGAAGTCGAAATAATGGGATTGGGCAAGAGGCAGCGCCCCAGGTGTCGACATGCCCTTTATACTGGGCCAGGCGTTGGAGGTCCATATTGGGTGGGGAAGAAGGTGTGAGGGTTTTTTCGTCATGCCGCAGGGGTAGGGTGACAGACCATCAACTGCGCATGGTGCTGCGTAAAGCTTTGAAGCAGATAGGCCTGGAGGAAGCACAGTTTGTGATTCATTTGTTTAGACTGTGGGCGGCAACAGAAGCTGGTAACTGAGGCTGGTCTAGAGGGGATATTATGCGATTTGGGTGCTGGCCATCCAACTGTTTACAATGCTATGTGCGGAGCAATGCAGAAGAAGCTCTTGCGTCACCCTCGTTTAATGAACCTCATATAGTTTTTTTTGTTTCAGGTTCGGTAGCGGGCCCCCGCTCTCCGGAATTGACCTTTTGGTTGGTGGGGCACTCTTTCCGTAAAATGAGCTCAAGTACAGGTTGCTAGTTGTTATCTCGGGAAAATGTTGTGTTTTATTTGCGCTTCTTTAAAGTTGTTTGGAAAGGAAAGGGGGGGATGTTATGGAGGGAGTTGGTTCTGTCTTTTAACAAGTGTTTGGATGGGGGGCCTTCGCCCGGTTGTTTTGTTAATCCATTTGGGATCTGGCGTTGTGAAAGAGAAGTGGTCTGGTTGCCATGTTTTGTGGACGGATATTATGCTGCGTAGGAATTGGAGGGGCGTTTGGAATCCTAGGGCGATCGATAGGACGCGGAAGAAGGTCAATTTGGAGATCTCTAGATTTTGCAGGAGCCTGCGCTTTGGGTGAGTGTGCCATAGAGACATTACGTTCGAGGCAGGGGAATTTTCAGGAGCGATCAAGTCCACTTATCCAGGTTGGGTAGGGACATTTATGTGTTGAAGCTTAGAGAAGCCTTTCCAGGTGTCTTACCGTACAGGAGCGTTTGAGGAGTATATAGTTTAGCTTGGGGATAGAACTGAGGAAACGGGGGTATCAGAAAGGCTCTATTAACGGTGGTTTGGGGGGCAGAAAGGGGGGTAGTCTCCTCCCCCCGGCTTTCTGGGTGGCGGGGATTAGTGGAATTTTGCCAGGGTTGGCAGAGTTTTTTGTTGGATAGTTAAAGTTGGGTCCTCGACAGGGATTGTTTGGGCAGGTTGATTGCTGGGGCACCTACAGAGGTTGGGTGATCATAAGTGGTGAAGGGGCAGGCAGGGGAGTTTTGGTGTAATAGATGTTTAGTTTTATAAGCTTATGTGTTATGCATTGAATTATGACATTGTATTTTTGTAATGTTGTAATGCTCGGGTGGGGGTGGCTTGTCGAATAACTGTTAGGGGCGGGGGAGTAGGGGTTAAGTCAGTGTTTTATTTAGTGAGTTTTAAGGCATTTGGCCAAGGAGTTTTAATTGTTATGTGCACCTGTTCCAACAAAGCGGCCTTTTACACACAAGAAGTTGTTTGTGGTCTGCCACCCCCCCACCCCTCCTTCCCAAGGGGGACTGGGGGGGGGGGGGGCGGATGACTGAAGGGAGGTCCCCCCCCCCCGTACAGTCTGGGAGGGTTGGGGGGAGGGGGCTGAGAGGACAAGTGGCCATTTTGTTTTGGGTTTCTTATGATATAGCCCAATAGTAGCCCAAGGTATAAATACTTTGGGCTACTGGTCCCAGCCACCATTTTGTCCTTGGTGACCTGGTGGCTGGGAGCGTTAGTTAGGGAATTTTTTGCCCCTCCCTCCCTCCCTTTAATTATGTTTTTCTGGGTTTTATTAATTCCTCTTCTTTTTTTAGTATTTATTATCTTTTCCTAATTGGGTCTCTTTGTTGTTTCCGGTGCGCAGGGTAGGCTGGTTGTATTGTCGCTGGGAGCAGATGCTGTGCAGTGCTGGGTTAGTGGAATTTTGTCAGGGTTGGCAGAGTTTTTTGTTGGATAGTTAAAGTTGGGTCATCGACATGGATTGTTTGGGCAGGTTGATTGCTGGGGAACTTACAGAGGTTGGGTGATCGTAAGTGGTGAAGGGGCAGGCAGGGGAGTTTTGGTGCAATAGATGTTTAGTTTTATAAGCTTATGTGTTATGCATTGAATTATGATATTGTATTTTTGTAATGTTGTAATGTTCGGGTGGGGGCGGGTTGTCGAATAACTGTTAGGGGCGGGGGAGGGGTGTAGGGGTTAAGTAAGTGTTTTATTTAGTGAGGTTAAGTTTTGTAAGGCAGTTGGCCTAGGAGTTTTAATTGTTATGTGCACCTGTTCCAATAATGCGGCCTTTTACACACAAGAAGTTGTTTGTGGTCTGCCGCTCCCCCACCCCTCCTTCCCAATGCAGGGATGTAAAAATCAAAGGAGCCTAATAAGAGCGGAAGAGAATGTAAGTTTAAAAAAAACATTGAATTCATTTTTATACAATTTTTAAAAGCAGCAGTACAAAGTGCAGATAGTTAAAAACAATAGCAGGAAGCGACAGCACGCCGCAGTAAAGCAGCCACATGTCACAGGCTGCACGGTTGCAGCATTGCACCCTTTTTAGTAAGTGAGGGGAGAGCGGCTAGACCGCTAACCGAGCTCAACGGCCCCCCTCTGACAGATGGGTATCCGTAGATGCAGCCGAATGCAGGGATGTAAAAATCAAGGGAGCCTAATGAGAGCGGAAGACGAGGTAAGTTTAAAAAAAACATTGAATTCAATTTCATACAATTTTTTTTAAAGCAGCAGTACAAAGTGCAAAGTGCAGATAGTTAAAAGCAATAGCAGGAAGCGATAGCGCGCCGCAGTAAAGCAGCCACACGTCACATCAAGTCACGTTCCCAGAAACCAACAAAGCACAACACAAGTAGGGGGTCCTATGGTTATTTTATGTGTCAGGCATCTTGGAAGAAGTAGAGGGTACTGGAGCACATGAGAGCTATAACTAATAGGGATATACATTACCCCATAGCTAGACGTTTCGAGGAGTACCACCTGTCCAACAGCTCCCTTTTGAGATATTTTGCAATCAAACAGATTGCACTGAACCCAAGAGGTGGAAACAGGGCACTTCAATTGAGGCAAAAAGAAGGCACACTAATTTAATTAACTAAATACTTAAAAAATGAAAAACTATTCTATTTTATTCTACGATATATGAGCTTATATGGCGTGCAGCTACCCAGAGGCATCCCAGTGCTGTTAGCGCACCACAAAGTGAAGAACTGGTTTACAGTTAGGCATTTTGAAAAAGCCAAATGTTTAGTGCTTTTCAAAAAGGAAATTCCTTACCAAGAGTTTGAAATGAGAGGAGGAGGCTGTTGCGCAGTTAAGCGGTACAAAAGGGGGTGGTGATGGACGGAGCATCTGAATCAATCAAACACTCTCACCCAGTCAAAAGAACTGGGCTTAATCCATCACCATTCTTTAGCCCACTCTGCCACCCCAGTTCAGACATGGCTATATGCAAATCAGTCTGACCCTGTGCCTCATGGGAACAGTCCAACCCGAACTGCCAAGCCATGTCTTCCCTGGACCGGAAACAAGTTTCCGAGGACCGGTTTCTGGCATTCCAGCCGTCTTCAGCCCGGCTTGCTTGAATCCAGTGGCAAAGTGAGCAAGGGACTCACGTCTGAGCATACCCTGCCACACTTATGGCAGCCAAAGCGGTACAAAAGGGGGTGGTGATGAACGGAGCATCTGAACCAATCAAACACTCACACCCAGTCAAAAGATCTGGGTTTGATCCATCACCGTTCTTTAGCCCACTCTGCCACCCCAGTTCAGACATGGCTATATGCAAATCAGTCTGACCCTGTGCCTCACCACCCCCTTTTGTACCACTTTTGGCTGCCATAAGTGTGGCAGGGTATGCTCAGACGTGAGTCCCTTGCTGTGTCAGGCCACATTCTAAGTCTTTTTTTGACTGGTTTGGAGGCCGGCGGGGTGGGGGAAGCCCAAACAACCTGGCGAGCCCAAATTACTGGTTGGATACAGGTTATGTCCCAAAATCATCAGCTCTGTTTTGTCGGCATTCAGTTTAAGACAAGAGCTTTCCATCCACTTGGAAACTGATTCAAGGCAGGGGCCTTAAGTGGGGGATATCGACTCATGACTCTGAGTTAATTAAAAGAACAATCATGTATCATCTGCATATAATATTATTGAGATCCCTACAGAAATGACGATATCAGCCAATGGTTTCAAATATAAGATAAAAAGAGTAGGGCTGAATGAGGAGCCTTTGAGTACTCCGTAATTAAGGGCTAAAATGTCAGACGTGAAATCCACATCAAAAATCTGGAAGGTCCTATCTTCCAGTCAGAATTTTAACCAAGCTAAGGCAGTATCGAAAATTCCAGCGCTCTCTATTCTGTTCATAAGAATGTTATGTCTTACTGTGTCAAATGCTGAGCTGAGAGCTAGGAGGATAATTGATGCTGAGCATCCTTGATCTAAACATTTTAAGCTTCTTCTACCACTGCTGCAAGACAAGAAAACTATGCTGGATTCTTTCACCGGACCATTAAAGGAAAAATATATACATCTCAACAACTACCTAATCAAGTAAGTGAAACTTATATTTAAACTAAAATATACCTGTTATTAAACTTAAAAATGCAAAATAGCAAATAAATATTAACACACTCTCAAACTTTTATGTCTCTATATAGACTTCCTAAAAGAAAAAAATCTACAACTTGAAAACTGATAAACTGCCAGAAAATAACAACTATAACAAACGAGCAAAAAGATATAAAAAGTAAGTATATATAATTTAATAAAAAAGTATAAACTCACTCAAATAACGAGCAAAGAAACCTAATGACCTCTACCTCTACAAACTACCAATAACTAACATCTATTTGGGGGAGTTTGCACTTAGGCCCCTATAACTTTTAGACCACATAAGGTATCTATGCCAAATTTGCGTCCTTTTTTTCCAACATCATTGGGATTCTAAGGGTACCCAGGGTTTGTGGGTTCCACTAGAGGGGACCCAGAAATTAGACAAAATACAGCTACATTTTGTTTTTTGGGGAAAACTGGAAAAAACCCGTGCAAATGAAAGTGTCTGTTTTTTTCCCTGCAAATAGTATCACAAAAGGGTTTGTGGGGCTGAAATCATCACTTTTCCAGCTTTTATGGAATTACAAATTTTTGACAGAAAACTAAAAGATTTTACACAGTTTTGGCATTTTTCTGGGACATAGCCTATTTTTGCTATTTTTTGTGCTTTCAACCTCCTTCCAGTTAATGGTAGAAATGGGTATGAAAGCAATAATGTATCCTAGATAGCTATACATTTGTATAAAGTAGACAGAATTCTGAAGTCAGCAAGGAGTCATTTGTGTAGATCCTTCAAAGTTTCTTTATAGAAACTAACAGTCAAATATAGGAAAAATTGGATATTGGTTGAAAGAAACAGCCTTTTTTATCAACGTTTTCATCTGTAACTTCTTTCAATTATGACGGCTCTTTGAAAGCAATATAGCGTTACATCCGCTGGACCTTACTAGTTGTGGGTATATATATATGACTTGTAGGTTCACCAAGAATCCAACGAACCCAGAGCCAAAAACTGATCAGCGACTTGCAATGGTTTTTTATTATGTACTGGGTATATAGCAATAATTTTGAGAAAATATATACATGGGAAAATCAGTATGAAACACACCTATGTATTTTTGAAATGGGAACAAAATATAGAGTTTAGAAACAGTAGATATTTGCACATTTCCGAAATTGGGAATACTCAGACTAGCATGAGAATTATCAGTCATTTTTCAAAATGCCTTCTTTCTTACATATTGTCTTTCATTTGGAAGGCAAAAGTCAATAGGTAATAACATTTGCTTTAACAAATCTGAATTACCCTACGTTTCCTGATAAAAATGGTAACTCACTTGTGTGGGTAGGCATAGTTCCCACGACACGAAACGTCTCAAAACGCACCGTGAACACACCACAATTTCACAATGAAAAATGTCCCTATTTTTGCAAAGTGCTTAGCTGTAGTTTTTTAACCCTAGCTCTGCCGGCACCTAGGGAAACCTAGCAAACCTATACATTTTTTAAAACAAAACACTCAGGGAAATCCAGGATGGGGTGACAAGACTGGCTCTCACCAGGTTCTGTTACCTTGACTCCCTTGCAGACCTAAGAAATTGTCAAAACAAAATACATCTTCCTCACATTTCCGTGGTGGAAAGTTCTGAAATCTGCACGGATCCACAAATTTCCACCCACCCTGCGCCCCCCCAAAGTCTTCTGAGAAAAACGGTACCTCACTTGTGTGGGTAGGCTTATTGCCAGCGACAAGAATGGGGCAAAATGCAACGTGGACACACTACAATTTCACAGTGAAAAATGACCCTTTTTTGGCAAAGTGCCTAGCTGCAGTTTTTTAACCCTAGCTATGCTGGCACATGGGGAAATCTAGCAAACATATACATTTTTTAAAACTAGATACCCAGGGGAATCCAGGATGGGGTTACTTGACTGCTTCTCACCAGGTTCTGTTACCGAAAATACCTTGCAAACCTAAAACATTGACCAAAAAACACCTTCTCCTCACATTTCTGTGGTGGAAAGTTCTGGAATCTGCTTGGATCCACAAATTTTCACCCACCCCGCTTTTCCTAAAGTTGTGTGAGTAGGCCTAGTGACCGCCATAGGAAATGGCGCAAAACGCAACGTGGGCACAACACAATTTCACAGTGAAAAATGACCCTTCTTTGGCAAAGTGCACACTAGATCCCCTTGGGAATACAGGATGAGGTAACTTGACTGCCTCTCACCAGGCTCTGTTACCCAAAATCCCTTGCAAGCCTAAAATATTGTCAAAAAACCCAAATTTTCCTCACATTTCTGTGGTGGAAAGTACTAGAATCTGCGTGGATCCACAAATTTCCACCCAACCGCGTTCCCCAAAGTTTTCCAAGAAAAATGGTACCTCACTTGTGTGGGTAGGCCTAGTGCCCGCAACAGGAAATGGCACAAAACACAACGTTGACACACCACAATTTCACAGCGAAAAGTGACCCTTTTTTGGCAAAGTGCCTAGCTGTAGTTTTTTAACCCTAGCACTGACGGCACCTAAGGAAACCTAGCAAACCTATACATATTTGAAAACTAGACACCCAGGGCAATACAGGGTAGGGTGACTTGACTGCCTCTCACCAGGTTCCGTTACCCAGAATCCCTTGCAAACCTAAATACCTGTCCCAAAAATATTTTTTCCTCACATTTCTTTGGAGGAAAGTTCTGGAATATGCGTGGAGCCACAAATTTCCACCCACCCCGCGTTCCCCAAAGGTTTCAGAGAAAAACTGTACCTTCCTTGTGTGGGTAGGCCTAGTGCCCGCAACAGAAAATGGCACAAAATGCAACGTGGACACCCCATATTTTCACAGTGAAAAATGACCCTTCTTTGGCAAAGTGCACACTAGGGGGCATATTACCAAGCAATAGCGATAATTATCGCTATTGCTTGGTTAGAGACAAAAATGTACCGCTGAGCTGCGGCGATTTTTACCGCGAATAAACCTTGGTATTACCAAGGTTTATCGCAAATGCGATAAAAATCGCTGCAATGCATGAATATCGCTGAAAAGTCAGCGATATCATGCATTACCGAGCTAATGCTCTTAGCCATGTTATCGACCTCCCATTGGATAACATGGCTAAGAACTGCTCAGGGCAGGTGTTAGCTTTTGTAGATATTCGCGCTTAGCGCGAATATCTCCAAAAGTTGGTAATAGGAGATAGCGATGTTAGCAACTGTTTTCAGTCGCTAACATCTTGGCACACCCACTTTGCATATCATTAGTGATAAATATCACTGGCATGCAAAGTGGGGCCCAGGATGGTTGCTATCTCCTACTAGCTGTCACTAACTGGTGTTAGCGACAGCTAGGTAATAGGGAGATCATTTTATCTCTACTTTCTTGGCTTTTAAAGCCAAAAAAGTGGAGATAAACCCCCTTGGTAATATGCCCCTAGATCCCTTTGGGAATACAGGATGGGGTAACTTGACTGCCTCTCACCTGGCTCTGTTACCCAGAATCCCATGCAAACCTAAACAATTGTCAAAAAAAGCACATTTTACTCACATTTCTGTGGTGAAAAGTTATGGAATCTGCGTGGAGCCACAAATTTCCACTCACCCCGCGTTCCCCAAAGTCTTCCGAGAAAAATGATGCCTCACTTGCCTGGGTGGGTCAAGGACCCGTGACAGGCAAGGGACCAAAACTTATTGAGGTGACATCAAAATTACCTATCACAAACCAACCTGGTTTTGTGAGTAGGGTCCCATGAGTTTTTGGCTCTGGGCTCGGCGACCATCTAGGGAAACCTACCAAACCCACACAGTTATGGAAACTAGACACCTGGGGGAGTCCAGCAAGGTATGGCTCGCATGGGTCCCCTAAGGCCTTCCTACCCACAATCCCCTGCAAACCTCAAATTTAGTTGAAAAATGTACTTTCTTCTCAAATTTGTGTGGGAAAGTTCTGGAATCTCCGTGGATCCACACATTTCCTTCCACTCAGCGTCCCCCCGGTCTCCCGATAAAAATGGTACCTCACTTGTGTGGGTAGGCAAAGTGGCTGAAACAGGATATGGCCCAAATCGTATTGTGGAGACTTCATAATTACCTATAACAAAACTACCTGGTTTGGGGGGTGCACCTGGTTTTCTGGCCCCGGGCTCGCCGCCATCTAGGGAAATCTACCAAATCCAAACTTTTCTGAAAACTAGACATCCTAGGGAGTAAAAATGGGGTATGGCTTGCGTGGATCCCTCAACGTTTCCCTACTCAGAATCTACTGCAAACCTCAAATTTAGCCAAAAAAAACACTTTTTTCACAAATTTGTGTGGGAAAGTTCTGGAATCTCTGTGGATCCACACATTTTCGTCCCCCCTGGTCTATCGATAAAAATGGTACCTCACTTGTGTGGGTAGGCAAAGTGGCTGAAACAGGATATGGCCCAAATCGTATTGTGGAGACTTCAAAATTACCTATAACAAAACTACCTGGTTTTGAGGGGGGCACCTGGTTTTCTGGCTGCGGGCTCGCAGCCATCTAGGGAAATCTACCAAATCCACACGTTTCTGGAAACTAGACATCCTGGTGGGTCCAACAGGGTATGGCTTGCGTGGACCCCTCAACGTTTCCCTACTCAGAATCCCCTGAAAACCTCAAATTTACCTGAAAAAAACAATGGTTCCATGCATTTTTGTGATATATCATTTTACTCGGGAGAACAAGGGGAACGCTGGGTGGTAGGACATTAGTGCCGGCACGGTGATCTCACGCAAAAATGCATGGAAAAGTGATTTTATTTAGCTAAATTTGAGGTTTCCAGGGGATTCTGGGTAGGAAACCGTAGGGGGGACCCACGCAAGCCATACCTCGCTGAACTCCCCCGGGTGTCTAGTTTACTTAAATGTGTGGGTTTGGTAGGTTTCCCTAGATGGCCGCCAATCCCGGGGCCAAAAACTCATGGGACCCCCCTTGCAAAACCAGGTTGTTTTTTGTTAGATAATTTTGATGTCGCCTGAATAGGTCTTGGGCCCTTGCCTGTCGCAGGTACTTGACCCACCCATGCGAGTGAGGTATCATTTTTATCGAGAGACCTGGGGGAACGCTGAGTGGGAGGAAATTTGTGGATCCACAGAGTTTCCAGAACTTTTCCACACAGAAATGTGAGAAAGAGGTGATTTTTTCAGCTAAATTTGAGGTTTACAGGGGATTGTGGGTAGGAAAACATTAGAGGACCCACACAAGCCATACCTCGCTGGACTCCCCCGGGTATCTAGTTTCCAGAAAAGTATGGGTTTGGGAGGTTTCCCTAGATGGCCGCCGAGCCCGGGGCCAAAAACTCATGGGACCCCCCCTTCCAAAACCAGGTTGTTTTGTGATAGGCCATTTTGATATCGCCTCAATAGGTTTTAGGCCCTTGCCTGTCATGGGTACGTGACCCACCCATGCGAGTAAAGTATAATTTTTATTGAGAGACCTGGGGGAACGCTGGGTGGGAGGAAATTTGTGGATCCACATAGATTCTAGAACTTTCCCACACAGAAATTTGAGAAAAAAAGTCATTTTTTTCAGCTAAATTTGAGCTTTGCAGAGGATTATGGGTAGGAATACGTTAGGAGACCCACGCAAGCTATACATCACTGGACTACCCCGGGCGTATAGTTTTCAGAAATGTGTGGGTTTGGTAGGTTTCCCTAGATGGCCGCCAAGCCCGGGGCTAAAAACTCATGGGACCCCCCCTAGCAAAATCAGGTTGTTTTGTGATAGGAAATGTTTATGTCGCCTCAATAGGTTTTGGGCCCTTGCCTGTCGCGGGTACATGACCCACCCACATGAGTGAAACATCATTTGTATTGGTAGACCTGGGGGAATGCAGAGTGGGAGGAAATGTATGGATCCATGTAGATACCAGAACTTTCCCACACAGAAATTTGAGAAGAAAGTAAACTTTTCAGCTAAATTTGCGGTTTGCAGGGGATTCTGGGTAGGAAAACGTTGGAGGACCCATGCAAGCCAAACCTCGCTGGACTCTCCTAGGTTTCTAGTTTTCAGAAATGTATGGGTTTGGTAGCTTTCCCTAGATGGCCGCCAAGCCCGGGGCTAAAAACTCATGGGACCCCCCCTTGCAAAACTAGTATGTTTTGTGATAGGTCATTTTGATGTCGCCTCAATAGGTTTTGGGCCCTTGCCTGTCGCGGGCACTAGGCCTACCCACACAAGTGAGGTACCATTTTTCTTGGAAGGCTTTGGGGAATGTGGGGTATGTGGCATTTTTGTGGATCCATACAGATTCCAGAACTTTCCACCACAGAAATGTGAGGAAAATATGTTTTTTTGGATACATTTTTAGGTTTGCCAGGGATTCTGGGTAACAGAACCTGGTGAGAGCCAGTCAAGTCACCCCATTGTAGATTCCCCTGGGTGTCTAGTTTTAAAAAATGTATAGGTTGGCTAGGTTTCCATAGGCAGAGCTAGGGTTCAAAATCTACAGCTTGGCACTTTGCAAAAAAAGGGTCAGTTTTAACTATGAAAATGTGGTGTGTCCACGTTGCGTTTTGAGCCGTTTCCTGTCACGGGCACTAGGCCTACCCACGCAAGTGAGGTTCTATTTTTCTTGGAAGACTTTGGAGAATGCGGGGTGGGTGGAATTTTGTGGATCCACGCAGATTCCAGAACTTTCCACCACAGAAATGTGCGGAAAATTTGTTTCTTTAAAAAAGAAATTAGGTTTGAAAAGGATTCTGGGTAACAGAACCTGGAGAGACCCAATCAAGTCACCCCATCCTGGATTCCCCTGGGTGTCTAGTTTTCACAAATGTACAGGTTTGCTAAGTTTCCCTATGTGCCGGATGCGCTATGGTCCAAAATCCACAGGTAGGCATATTGCTAAAAACAAATCCAGCCTAGTCGACTTTCTGCCACCCTGGGGGGGATATCAGGGGAGTGTTGCCCCGATATGCCCCCAAGGGGGGCAGAAACAGTGTAGCTATTTTTGTGGGGGTGGGGGGCAGGGTATGCCCATTCTGGGGAGCCACCACACATACAATGTCCATCATAATCGTTGGTGTATAGTGGGCTTTTTGCCCCCCCCCCAGTGGGGCAGATTGGGGGCTGCTGCCCCTATCCTGCCCGGGGGGGGGAAGAAAGGCTGTCATTGTTATGGGTGGGGGGTGGGGGCATTGGAACACCCGTTTTGGGCAGCCCCCACCCTAATTAAAATTTGCCCAAAAAAATCCATGGCGTCTGGTGGGCTTTTTGCTCCCCCGGGAGGGGGGGCAGATTGGAGGCTACTGCCCCTTCTGCCCCCCGGGGGAGGGGGAAAAAAAGCCTACTAGACGCCAGGGATTTTTTTGATCAAATTTTAATTAGGGTGGGGGTTGGCAAAAACACGCATGCCAATGCCGCCACCCTAATAAAAATGTGCCCAAAAAAATCTCTGGCGTCTAGTGGGCTTCCCCCTCCCCCCCCCCCCGGTGGGGCAGATTGGGGGCTAATGCTCCCACCATCTGCCGCCAGGGTGGGCTGAAAGTCCACTAGATGCCAGGGAGTTTTGGGGCAAATTTTAGTTAAGGTGGGGGCTGCCCAAAATGGGCATGCCAATGCCCCCACCCTAATGAAAATTTGCCCAAAAAATCCCTGGCATCTAAAGTGTTTTTCCCCTCCCGGGGGGAGATTGAGGGCTAATGCCCCCATGTGCCCCACAGGGTGGGCAGAAAGGATGTCATTTTTGTTGGGGAGGGGTGGGGCATTGGCATGCCCATTTTGGGCAGCCCCCACCCTAATTCAGATTTGCCCAAAATATTCCTGGCATCTAGTGGGCTTTTTGCCCCCCCCGGAGGGGCAGAAAGGCTGTAATGGTTGCAGGGGGTGGGGGAATTGGTGTGCCCGTTTCGGGCAGCTCCACCCTAAAAACAATTGCTTGGAAACAGAAATCCCTGGCATCAAGTGGGCTTTCTGCTCCCCTGGAGGGCAGATTGGGGGCTACTGCCTCCCAGGGGGGACAGAAATGCTGTAATTGTGGCAGTGGTGTGGGGGCATTGGTGTGGCCGGTTGTGCAGCCCCACCCTAAACGAAATGGTACAAAAAAAATCCCTGGTGTTTAATGGGCTTTCTGCCCCCCAGGGGGACCGAAAGGCTGTAATGGTGGCAAGGCGGGTGGGAGCATTAGCATGCCCATTTTGGGCTGCCCCCACCCTAAATAAAATGCACCATAAAAAATCTCTGATGTTTAGTTGGCTTTCTGCGCCCTGGGGGCAGATTGGGAGCTACTGCCCCATCTGCCCCCCAAGGGGCAGAAAGACTGAATTGTTCCCAT